>NW_024609816.1:112500-120000 GCF_018296145.1 Oncorhynchus tshawytscha
ATACTCTCACTGAAGTGGGACAGAGCTGGGAGAAGGAGGGAAGGTCTATAAACTGGGTCTGGTAATACATGTTTAACCATGTACAATAATAATCAAATATAACACTACAGTATGTTGGATATAGTGCATCTAGGTCCTACCAGAGGAGAACACCCACTTCATGTTGTCCTGCTTGGCCATGCCCAGCATTGGGAGCATGGTGCCCAAGATGGCATTGAGAAACGGCACCATACCATAAACTGTCAACAAAAGTAAGATTAGACGTTAGACTCTACCTCTATTACAATGCCAAGAGATCTCTAAGCAATTTGAAAACACTGAGGGGGATAGTCTTTGTAAAAAGACAAAAACTGCTTCTCGGAAGCTAGGTGACAGGACAGAAAGGATACATGTCAGCAGCCTCAGTATTTAGACAGCTCTATACAGTGTGCTTGACACCGTTGTGTCTGGTGTTTGCCTACCATTGGATTCAGAGAGACTTGATAATGTTTGGACCACAAAAAAATGAGGCAGGATCCCTGGCTGGAACTTGCTGAGGATTTCCTCCATGATGTCATTGATGTACTTGTTTCCCACAGCAACCAGAATATTGCTGGCTGCCTGTTGCCAATCAGGTACAACATCCTGTAAAAACATGAAAACTGAGCTGTTGAATCAAACCCTGGGCCATTGTTTTCATGTAAAGACAAAAACTAACAGATACTATCCATGTGTTCAGCTTGATGCAATGGCCTAAATGTTAGAACAAAGTATAACCACTGATAAATCAAGTATATTCTCAGAAGAATAACTAGAGTACATGTAATATTAGGCTAAAAGCATAGAAATTGAATGACCAACTTTGTATTTCAGATGAGACCAAATAACAATCATCAGAAACAATCTAACCTTTGATCGGGTCATTTCATCGGAGGCCAAAGAAATGATGCTTTTGATTTTCGCGTAACTGATATCGTCTATCTTGGTCTTCACAATCAGCTCAATAGTCTGCAGTATGACGACTCTGTGCCCAACGATAAGCTGCAGGAAAGAAGTTTACATTGTAATTCACTTCAAAACACAGGTCTTAAGTCTACATGCATGAATGTCAACACAGTGGCCTGTAGGAAAAGTCTCTCCCATACAGTACATTTCATCATGACTTTTGTATTCATATCATTGGTGCAGCACATGCAGAGTCCCAGTCAACAGAGAAGTGATGATAAGGTCTCCAGCTTCTGGAAGGATGTGTGTTATTTCTTCATGTTAGAACATATCACATCCTAATGCAATTTTTTATTATTTCATATTGTTGTTGCACTGTCGAGAAGGAAACTGCAAGTAAGCATTTCATTGGACGATGTTTACCATTAGTATCCCATGCAAACGACTAATACAACTCTAAAACCTTATCTCTCCAGCATTGTAAGGAAATCTGCAGCACAGAGCAGCATTGGTGCTGTCTGAAATTGCACTTGCATCAGAGGGCTATGGTCACACAGTACAGTAGCCTTCTCATATCTAAGAACCCTTTCACTGTCACACCTCCACTTCCCATGTTTTGAGAGTGAAAGTTACATCAAGGATGTTGACAGGACAGATAAATTGCTTAAATTAAGAGGAACGACACCTCAAAAACAGAACTAGAAATCTATGCTGTTATTCAGGTACAATGGAAACATATGACTGCCACAGTAGGTTTTAAACATCAGGCTTGTATTACAATTTTCTTGGGTCTTGGTAGTAAAAAGATTATATTAATATTGTTAACATAGAGCAATGTTTACATAGGCCAGCATTGAGCACCACCTACCTCAACACAAATACAGACACAGATAGCCTACAAACATGGGCCACATAAAGTTCAGCATAAATTGCTAATGAGACTGGGGACTTTCTATTATAGTGTTCCAGTCTCTCTAATCAACAGTAAGTGGCAGTAGTAGTGGTGGTGTCTGACCTTGGGGTGCTTGACCAGGTAGTCCTGGCACATGGACAGGACCTTGTTAGGCTGCAGCTTCCCCAGGGTCAGTATGGACTTCCTGACCTGCTCCCTGACCACTGGGTCCTTGTCATTGGCTGAATCTAGCAGGGCCAGGGTCACCTCTGACGGGGAGAGAAGACATGGAGGAGGAGTGAGAGAATACAGAATAGACATGGAGGAGGAGTGAGAGAATACAGAATAGACGTGGAGGAGGAGTGAGAGAATACAGAATAGACGTGGAGGAGGAGTGAGAGAATACAGAATAGACGTGGAGGAGGAGTGAGAGAATACAGAATAGACGTGGAGGAGGAGTGAGAGAATACAGAATAGACATGGAGGAGGAGTGAGAGAATACAGAATAGACATGGAGGAGGAGTGAGAGAATACAGAATAGACATGGAGGAGGAGTGAGAGAATACAGAATAGACATGGAGGAGGAGTGAGAGAATACAGAATAGACATGGAGGAGGAGTGAGAGAATACAGAATAGACATGGAGGGAGAGAATACAGAATAGACATGGAGGAGGAGTGAGAGAATACAGAATAGACATGGAGGAGGAGTGAGAGAATACAGAATAGACATGGAGGAGGAGTGAGAGAGAATACAGAATAGACGTGGAGGAGGAGTGAGAGAATACAGAATAGACATGGAGGAGGAGTGAGAGAATACAGAATAGACATGGAGGAGGAGTGAGAGAATACAGAATAGACATGGAGGAGGAGTGAGAGAATACAGAATAGACATGGAGGAGGAGTGAGAGAATACAGAATAGACATGGAGGAGGAGAATGAGAGAATACAGAATAGACATGGAGGAGGAGTGAGAGAATACAGAATAGACATGGAGGAGGAGTGAGAGAATACAGAATAGACATGGAGGAGGAGTGAGAGAATACAGAATAGACATGGAGGAGGAGTGAGAGAATACAGAATAGACATGGAGGAGGAGTGAGAGAATACAGAATAGACATGGAGGAGGAGTGAGAGAATACAGAATAGACGTGGAGGAGGAGTGAGAGAATACAGAATAGACGTGGAGGAGGAGTGAGAGAATACAGAATAGACGTGGAGGAGGAGTGAGAGAATACAGAATAGACGTGGAGGAGGAGTGAGAGAATACAGAATAGACGTGGAGGAGGAGTGAGAGAATACAGAATAGACGTGGAGGAGGAGTGAGAGAATACAGAATAGACGTGGAGGAGGAGTGAGAGAATACAGAATAGACGTGGAGGAGGAGTGAGAGAATACAGAATAGACATGGAGGAGGAGTGAGAGAATACAGAATAGACATGGAGGAGGAGTGAGAGAATACAGAATAGACATGGAGGAGGAGTGAGAGAATACAGAATAGACGTGGAGGAGGAGTGAGAATACATAGACATGGAGGAGGAGTGAGAGAATACAGAATAGACATGGAGGAGGAGTGAGAGAATACAGAATAGACATGGAGGAGGAGTGAGAGAATACAGAATAGACATGGAGGAGGAGTGAGAGAATACAGAATAGACGTGGAGGAGTGAGACAAATGAGACCTGGGGTCTATTCATACCACCAAACAGCATGCAAGGGATAGCCAATATCACAAAGATGTAATGGCATAAGGACACAATTATGAATAGAGGTCACTCACGCTCCACATCTGACTCCTCCATTGTGCCTGTCTGAAGGCTGGGACTGGAGATATTTAGGATTTCATTTGGTGGTCAGAAAGGGTTCAAACTTGTTCATCTGGTTTCACCACACTGCAAAGAGAGAAAACATGCATGTTTGACATGTCAAAGAATGTAGTCTATGGTAAAAGTCAGGCGAATGGAGAGAACACCAACACAATGTGATTATTATTAATGTGCTTAAAACGGTGCAATCACCATTATATTCTCACTGGCGATGATGTTCAGTAACATCATGACTAGCTCAGTGGCGTCACTTTATGTGGCAACTTTAAGACTAGTGCAAACAGCCACATGACATGTCCTATGCTGGATACAAACCAACTGAGTTGCAACACACCGTTGCAGTGCATGACAAAGTAAATCAACTGTTAACTAGCTGTCAAATCATAACGAGCCTGAACCTGAAAACTGTCAGAGAGAAGTGCAGCACTTCCTTGTCAGACCAAGACTTGTTTTTCTTGGTTGGGATATTACGGTGGCTAAATTAGCTATTCCACATGTCCTGCGCTGGTAAGTGGTTAATAGTATGGTTGTTGTCAATATGCTATAATTGAATTTGGACACATGAAGTGTTGTCGACCTATTTTGTCTATTGCTACAGGTGACAACAAGCTAGCTCTGTTTCGGACTGAGACAGAAGGGCAAGCTCTGTAACATGGCTCGCTAGCGGTCACCTGTAGCAATAGACAATGTGGGTCGATGACATTTCACGTATTTAATTCTAGTATATTGACAACATCCATCCTGTTAACCTTATACCAGCGGCGACCATGTGGAATGATGAGCGTCGTCAAATGCAGCAAAGTAGGCTCCCCACCTTTCAAACAGCCCGTCTGACAGGCTAGCTGGATGTTAACTAACTAGCAAGCAGGCTAGCTAACGTTACACACAAATGCAAGGATGAATCTCCTCACGCGCAGTAAATCCAGTGAAGATGCGATGTATATTGTCCGATACTTGGCTGACTAACTGTCTTCCACTGTGATATCGTATTTTTCCTCAATATAAAGAGAGAGACTTGTTAGCATCCAGTAGCTAGATTAGCTCTACGCCACTGCAACGCATCGCAGGTTAACACCCCTAATCATGTGCGTCGAGTCAGTGTGGGCGTGACTTTGACAGCAGTTCAGCAGGTTGAATGATTTTGATCCATGTGATAGATCACTACCCGGATATCACGAGGTACGTGAGATGTCACTTTTCTGTAACTTTTGCAACTTTATAGCCATAGGAAAGTAATGTGTTTTTGTGTCATGCACTTGAAATACTTTGACAATGTGTACTGGATACATCTCAATATCTATGTTTTTATATTCTATTTCTATTTTCTATCCAACAATTACAGCAATATTAGCCATATTACTGCGAGCATGCGCTGACCAACCAGCAAGTGTATTCACTGACATTTTCAACCTTTCCCTGTCCGAGTCTGTAATACCAAAATGTTTTAAGCAGACCACCATAGTGCCTGTGCCCAAGAACACTAAGGTAACCTGTCTAAATGACTACTGACCCGTAGCACTCACCTCTGTAGCCATGAAGTGCGTTGAAAGGCTGGTCATGGATCACATCAACACCATTATCCCAGAAACCCTAGACCCACTCCAATTTGACTGAAAATATTTGGCATGGGTCCTCAGATATTCAAAAGGTTCTACAGCTGCACCATTGGGAGCATCCTGACTGGTTGCATCACCGCCTGGTATGGCAACTGCTCGGCCTCTGACCGCAAGGCACTACAGAGGGTAGTGCGAACGGCCCAGTACATCACTGTGGCCAAGCTTCCTGCCATCCAGGACCTCTATACCAGGCGGTGTCAGAGGAAGGCCCTAAAAATTGTCAAAGACTCCAGCCACCTTAGTCATAGACTGTTCTCTCTGCTACCACACGGCAAGCTGTACCGGAGCACCAAGTCTAGGTCCAAGAGGATTCTAAACAGCTTCTACCCCCAAGCCATAAGACTCCTGAACATCTAGTCAAAAAGGCTACCCAGACTATTCACATTGCCCCCCTCTCCACACCACTGCCACTCTCTGTTGTCATCTATGCATAGTCACTTTAATTAACTCTACCTACATGTACATACTACCTCAACTAACCGGTGCCCCCGCACATTGACTCTGTACCGGCATCCCCCTGTATATGTTGTTATTTTTTACTGCTCCTCTTTAGTTACTTGTTACTTTTATCTCTTATTCTTATCCATATTTTTTTAACTGCACTGTAGGTTAGGGGCTCGTAAGTAAGCATTTCACTGTAAGGTGATACACCTGTTGTATTTGGCGCATGTGACTAATACAATTTGATTTGATTTTTTAAATTGATTTGATTACACAGGAGGTTGGTGTCACAAGAACGGGCTTGTGGTAACGGCTGGAGTAGAACAGGTGGAATAGTATCAAATAAAATCAAATCCTTGGTTTCCATTTGGTTCCAGCCATTGTTATGAGCCATCCTCCCCTCAGCAGCCTGCTGTACCATCTTGGCTATTTGACATCTCTTGCTGACGGTAATAACATTAACAACAAGCCACTGGGACTTGGACAAAACCGAGAAAACTGCACTAGGGGGAGCCAGTCAGTTGGACATGGCTCCTATATTTACCTGCTTCCAGTGCACTCCAGCGAGAGGCGGAGGCATGTGCTGTACCATTACCATCACCTGCAAAAACACCAGCACAACCTGACAAATGTTTTCAATAAGCTCTTAGTGATGACAATATCAGCACCACTCTTCAAATGAAAAAGATCATGGCATCATGGTCGCTCCAAGAGAAGAGAGGGGGGAAAAACATGGTTTATGGTCAAGGACATTTGGATCCAAGGTAGGCCAAAAGTCAAGGCATAGACTAGCAACATTCTGTGGAACTCATAATGAAACTGCCCTTCTTTCTTGAAGCCTTTGGAAATTGGAGAGGCAGATCAATCTAGGGCTTCATTATGAGTGTAGTGAATCACGTTTGCCTCTGTTAAAGGTGCAATGCCATATCTATCAAGATAAAATCTTGCTATACTCATGGTAAATAAACTTAACTTACTTCCTCTCTTTCTCAACTATTTAGGGATCCGTCCTCAATGGCACCCTATTCCCTTTATCCCCCCCCTATTCCCCATAGGGCTCTGGTCAAAAGTAGTGCACTATATAGGGGGCAGGATGCCATTTGGGATGCTCAGTCGAGATAAAGATGAGTCATATTGTTTTAGGCATGGTGAATGTAATTACTTTCTCTCTTCCTCAATTATAAGTGCTATTGCAAGTCAAACAGGACGCATGTGATATTACATCCCATGACTTCTTCTATTCAATGTGGCACAAGTCTATCATAATAATTCATTAGCATGAACTAAACCCAACCCAACAATTTACTGGGGGGGACTGGTCCAATTCAAGGTGTCATTGAAAGAAATGCACCCCTCTCCCCAAAGTTAGAAATATTTTCAAATGACCCTCCCCTTGTACTGTAAAATAAATTGAACACGCTCATAAAATTTACTCAAAATAATGTTTACGACCAGAAATAACAATCCCTGTAGCGACCCTGTGTTTATAACCGTGGATATCCACTTTGCTACTTCAGCACGGTTTCATGGTACAGTTGATGCCACGCAGGGATACGTGCAAGAAGGTTGAAGGTTCGCCGACCACCACAGACGAGCTCACTCTCCCTGCCTATTTCATTACAGTACAATCAGATCCGGCAGCAGACAATGATCAGCTAGGGGAAATTCAATTTTCAACATTTTTATGCCATATTTATAATTATATAAAATAAATGCAATGAACTTAACACAAAACAGGTTTCTGTGCCAATGCACCACACAACCAATAAACAAAGCATACCATCTTCGGGCACTTCAATATCA
>NW_024609816.1:130000-387500 GCF_018296145.1 Oncorhynchus tshawytscha
GCCTCAATTTGACAGGGCATGGACTCTACAAGGTTCCATGCTTGCCCATGTTGACTCCAATGCGTCCCACAGTTGTGTCAAGTTGGCTGGATGTCCTTTGGGTGGTGGACCATTCTTGGTACACACAGGAAAGTTGAGCATGAAAAACCCAGGACCGTTGCAGTTCTTGACACACACACAAACTGGTGCACCTGGCACCTACTACCATACCCCGTTCAGAGGCACTTCAATATTTTGTCTTGCCCGTTCACCTTCTGAATGGCACACATACACAATCCATATCTCAATTGTCTCAAGGCTTAAAAATCCTTCTTTAACCTGTCTCCTCCCCTTCATCTACACTGATTGAAGTCATTTTAACAGGTGACATTAATAAGGGATCATAGCTTTCACCTGGATTCACATGGTCAGTCTACGTCATGGAAAGGGCAGGTGTTCTTAATGTTTTGTAGACTCAGTGTAGCGGCTGTTGTTGTAGCATGTCCATGTCCATCCCCTCTGTAGGTCATCTATAACACACTGTTCACACAGGGACATAACCGAGCAGAAGGAGTATCACTGTAATGGGTTGCCTCCCAAATGGCTCTCTATTCCGTATAGTGCACTACTATAATACCCTTCATCCTGGGTGACCCATAGTCAACTCTTTCTTTTGTCTTGTTAAATCACTGTGAAACAGCTATTGAGCATTCTAAACACATTATGACTCATTTGAATGTTTTCAATCATTTATTATGTTGACTATAGGCTGCCATTTGAATGATCTCTTGCCAGGGTCAGAACTACTGTTGTAGTATGTAGTTTGAAGACAGAGAACAGTGGGAAACGCTCTAGAACGACTCAGCACAGGTGGTAAGAGAATTAACCTTAAAACGATCCGTCAAAACCTGCGAACCTGAAAGCCATCTCTAGAATTTCAGGTGGCAGGAGCAGGACTTAATGAATGGGGAGAAATAAATGACATGTAATGTCCAAATGGATCACAGCTTGAAGTAAACTTCAACAATTCTCCTGCTCCAAAATCCCGTTCAGGGTCTGTAGTAGTAGTATTACTCTGTTTTACTTTGATTTCATTGCCAAATCTCCCAAAATAGATGGGTCAGAGTCAGTTCAACCCTTTCAGTAGACGCTACGTTGGCCCAATAATGAATGACAAGCAGCCAGAGGCTGAAAGTACCTTTGCACTGGCATGGCTTGGTGAAACAACATATCTCATATTAACTCATGCATGAGAGCACAGGTGTGTCTCTCAAAGTGATGGGCTAACTTCACCAAAATAGTCATCTCACCAAAACAGACTCAACAAAATTGTGAACTCACCAAAATAGACTCAGCTAAATAGTGAACTCTCCAAAATAGTGAACTCTCCAAAATAGAGAACTCGCCAAAATAGTGAACTCATCAAAATAGACTCGCCAAAATACTGAACTCGCCAAAATAGACTCACCAAAGTAGTCTGGAAGCATGATGTTGATTTTGCTCATCATATACCACCATATTTGATAACTATATTTGGAAATCTTTCAAAAAGAATAATAATTGCCTTCAACAAACTGATATTTGAATATGTCCCTCTTTGGCTAGAAGTCATCTTATCTACAATCCCAGAGTGGCTCCATCCAACCAGCCCCTGCATACAGCACCAAGCACACCGGCCGCAACTTAAACACTGACATGTTATTTTACAACCTTAGTGGGCTTTCTCTTATTAACCATGGTGAAATAGTTTTGTGTTTTAACAGCTGCTAACTCGAATTTTGATTTCTCTCCAGTCTACTCAACACTTGCGATATATGAGTTCACCTCTGTTTTTGTCTCATCTCACTGACCCCCGCCAGTTAGTAAATCAGCTAATCTGAGCATATAACATGTAACATCCAATGATAGCCCACCCTGACATCAGTCTCTGTGTTACAGCCCTGTTGCCCTGAGCTCATGTGTTTTGTTTGGTCTACCCTCGTCTTAGTGACATATATATAGAGCCCACATGCCATAATGTTTTGATAGTGAATCCCTTAATTGCTGTTTTAATCTCCAAATACCATAATTCATACTTCCTCATTCTTGAACAGAAAAATGACCCTTCTTTATGACCGTTACTCAACAGTCCAGGTATGTGCCTGCTCAGGAAGGCTTGTCTAATGCCAAAATACAGACAAATGTACTGTTTCATTGTTGTCCTTTCATGAAGGATGCCAGCCTCCATTACTAGAGGCTGCTGTGGTCAGTTTATTATTGGTATGCGCTTGGCGGGCTCCTGTTACCAAGCTCAGCTGTGAGGCAAGCACCACCACAGAACTGTCTGTCCAACTGAAATAGCAGTTACAGAACTGTAGTATTGGCTACTACTTCAATATTATAACCCCTATTTCACCCTCCCCTCAATCTTTTTGAATTAGATTGATGAACCTATAACTTGCTGAAGTGATACGATCAGCCTATGCATGCATCATAATCCTCTTGACTTTCAGATAACACTAAAGAGAACTGTTAGAATGAGTTATATAGGCTTGTGTTTCTCCAGCCAGAGCCTGCTGCTTGTTGGATGTTGGCCTTCACTGCAAAATATGTTGATTTTACCTAAATATCTCTTAGAATTTTAATTTTTATTAGATTTTTTTCACATTTATTTAACCAGGTAGGCTAGTTGAGAACAAGTTCTCATTTGCAACTGCAACCTGGCCAAGATAAAGCAAAGCAGTTCAACACGTACAACAACACAGAGTTACACATGGAATAAACAAACATACAGTCAATAATAATTATAATAATAATACAGTAGAAAAAGTCTATATACAGCATGTGCAAATGAGGTAGGATAAGAGAGGTAAGGCAATAAATAGGCCATGGTGGCGAAGTAATTACAATATAGCAATTAAACACTGTAATGGTAGAATGTGCAGAAAATGAATGTGCAAGTAGAGATACTGGGGTGCAAAGATAAATAAATAAATACAGTATGGGGATGAGGTAGTAGGGTGGGCTATTTACAGATGGGCTATGTACAGGTGCAGTGATCTGTGAGCTGCTCTGACAGCTGGTGCTTAAAGCTAGTGAGGGAGATATGAGTCTCCAGCTTCAGTGTTTTTTGCAGTTCGTTCCAGTCATTGGCAGCAGAGAAATGGAAGGAAAGGCGGCCAAAGGAAGAATTGGCTTTGGGGGTGACCAGTAAGATATACCTGCTGGAGCGCGTGCTACGGGTGGGTGCAGCTATGGTGACCAGTGAGCTGAGATAAGGCGGGGCTTTACCTAGCAAAGACTTGTAGATGACCTGGAGCCAGTGGGTCTGGTGACGAGTATGAAGCGAGGGCCAGCCAACGAGAGCATACAGGTCGCAGTGGTGGGTAGTATATGGGGCTTCGGTGACAAAACAGATGGCACTGTTATAGACTGCATCCATATTAGAGTGTTGGAGGCTATTTTGTAAATGACATCGCCGAAGTCGAGAATCGGTAGGATGGTCAGGGCTGTTGACTGGGG
Source organism: Oncorhynchus tshawytscha (assembly GCF_018296145.1). Taxonomy (NCBI): domain Eukaryota; kingdom Metazoa; phylum Chordata; class Actinopteri; order Salmoniformes; family Salmonidae; genus Oncorhynchus; species Oncorhynchus tshawytscha. Next base: position 133,481 of record NW_024609816.1, read on the forward strand.
TAGGGGTAGCCAGGTGGAAAGCATAGCCAGCCGTAGAAAAATGCTTATTGAAATTCTCAATTATCGTGGATTTATCGGTGTTGACAGTGTTTTCTAGCCTCAGTGCAGTGGGCAGCTGGGTGCTCTTATTCTCCATGGGCTTTACAGTGTGCATTGGCTTGACATCTAATGTAAATTATTTTAGTACACTGGCAGATCATTTTGCTTATTTTAACCCAAGAAAAGGCTTGATACAAGTGGGGTATGATAAATGATCCTATTTCAAGATATTTAATGATATGTCTTAACAAAACAAATGATCTTAGTGCACTGGCAGATTTTTCCTTATTTTAACTTAAAAAAGGCTTGAAATAAGTCAGAATATCTTAAAGCAAAACAGATTATCTTGATGTCTTTTCAGCTCAAAACTAGTAAATAGATTTTACTTCATTATCTCAATATAATTCTACAAAATATATGTAAAAATGGCTGTTTAGTAATAGATGCTTGATGACCAGCCTTGGCCGTTCCACAAAATGTGTCTATTTTCGGTATATTTTAGTTCCCCTAATTTTAACATTCTGTCATGTCGAGAAACTTAATAACTTAATAAAAAACATGTTTTCCCATCTCAAGAGGTTAAAAAATAAATGACTATAGTAAGTGCCTATTGAATGACAAATAAAGTAACGGGGTTGACCGTAACAGGGTTGAAGAGTTCATCTTAAATCAGCCATAAATTCCCTTGTGACAGGGAATGGAACCTTGTTGTGAACAACAAGGAGGGGCAATTGAATGAAAACATTTACTGTACAGGAGAGGTGGGGCTGTATCCCGACACACACTATATAGTGGACTACTTTTGACCAGGGCCCATAGTTGGTGAACTGGGTGATGGTGAAGGGAAACAGAGATGCAACATGAGAGAAAGGATGATTGGGGAGGAGAATGAGGAGACAGCAGGGTTGAGAAGTGTTGAGGAAGGACGACGGGAGGAGAATGAGGAGACAGCAGGGTTGAGAAGTGTTGAGGAAGGACGACGGGAGGAGGATGAGGAGACAGCAGGGTTGAGAAGTGTTGAGGAAGGACAACGGGAGGAGAATGAGGAGACAGCAGGGTTGAGAAGTGTTGAGGAAGGACAACGGGAGGAGAATGAGGAGACAGCAGGGTTGAGAAGTGTTGAGGATGGACAATGGGAGGAGAATGAGGAGACAGCAGGGTTGAGAAGTGTTGAGGAAGGACAACGGGAGGAGAATGAGGAGACAGCAGGGTTGAGAAGTGTTGAGGAAGGACAACGGGAGGAGAATGAGGAGACAGCAGGGTTGAGAAGTGTTGAGGAAGGACAACGGGAGGAGAATGAGGAGACAGCAGGGTTGAGAAGTGTTGAGGAAGGACAACGGGAGGAGAATGAGGAGACAGCAGGGTTGAGAAGTGTTCTGCAAGCCACTGTTACGGCCACTGAAGTGGAGCCTATGTCATGACTTACATAGAATAAGTAAGTGTGAATGACTGCAACAGGCCTCTTCCCAGTGCTCCGATAACAGCAGGTCTGGTATCACTAAGTCTATCCTGTGAGAACTGATGACCAGATGTGAGAGCGGGCTTGTTGCTGTAGACACGATGCAGTTTCACACAGATTGATTCAAGGCAAAAAATAAAAAACAAAACATTATTTTGGGGGTCCAATTCAGTAGAAAATCCATGGCCAATTTCCAATCTCTGACTTTTCAATAACAGGTGAGCAGAGTCCCATAACCACTTCCACTATTTCACTGTCTGTGGATGATCCACTGCAGAGCCGCTGAGCAGCAATAACGTTTGACTGACAGCGTCCTTGCCATGCTCTGGCTGAGCAATAAAACCAGACAAATAAACAGAGGGCCGTCATTACCCCTCCCTCCTATCCAGCTCCTCCACACACAGAACATTGAGAATCATGAGGCAGAGAGAGAGACAGAGACAGAGACAGAGAGCAATAAGACCTGGATGCTTCTGCTCCTTACGGGCCAGCACATCATTATCCTGATCAGCTACAACAACAAATAACATAATGCACAGAGAAGGAAGAACGAAACCAACGCTTTTAGCAGCTTTGTCTACTTTGGACTGGAAGACATTCTGTCTGTTCTGTTGCATGAAAAACAAGGGGATATTTTTTTTTTTATATCAGTATGATATGGTTGAAGGCTAGCTTAGGGATCGGATCGCCCCCCAGCTTCCTGAAGTGAGAATGCTTTCTGAACTGGGTCCAGGTAAGGATTTAGGGGCTCAGATTTATGGGCCCAGGGGGACTCCACAGCTGTGGTGGGGAACGCCAGACGACCAGAGAAGGAAGGTTTTGAGGGAGAATAAATCAGAGCGTTTTCATTTTATTTTAGATGAGAGGAGTGGAGCATGGCGATAGAGGGGAGGAAAGAGATCCCTCTCTTTAACAGTGCAAGTGTAACAGAGGTTCGAAACCACGCTTATGTTATGAGTAATAACCTTGCCTGAAAATATATCTGTTGGCTCCCCGAGCTAAAGGCTTTACCTCAGCGTGCTAACACAGACTTGCAGAGGGCAGGAGACCCAGGTTTGAATCCCTGTCAGAGATATGGTAACAGTGGGGTGTGAGTGATTAAGAGCCTGGACGTCATGACAACTGGATAATGGTTCAAAAGGTGTAGTTTAGAAAGCGAACCGTCTTTATTGTGTTTTATCCTTAATAGTCTTTTACGTTTATAATGTTGTCTCCATTTGTAATGTTGTCTCCATTTGTAATGTTGTCTCCATGTGTAATGTTGTCTCCATGTGTAATGTTGTCTCCATTTGTAATGTTGTCTCCATGTGTAATGTTGTCTCCATGTGTAATGTTGTCTCCATTTGTAATGTTGTCTCCATGTGTAATGTTGTCTCCATTTGTAATGTTGTCTCCATGTGTAATGTTGTCTCCATGTGTAATGTTGTCTCCATGTGTAATGTTGTCTCCATGTGTAATGTTGTCTCCATGTGTAATGTTGTCTCCATGTGTAATGTTGTCTCCATTTGTAATGTTGTCTCCATGTGTAATGTTGTCTCCATGTGTAATGTTGTCTCCATTTGTAATGTTGTCTCCATGTGTAATGTTGTCTCCATTTGTAATGTTGTCTCCATGTGTAATGTTGTCTCCATTTGTAATGTTGTCTCCATGTGTAATGTTGTCTCCATGTTGTCTCCATTTGTAATGTTGTCTCCATGTGTAATGTTGTCTCCATGTGTAATGTTGTCTCCATGTGTAATGTTGTCTCCATTTGTAATGTTGTAATGTTGTCTCCATTTGTAATGTTGTCTCCATGTGTAATGTTGTCTCCATGTGTAATGTTGTCTCCATGTGTAATGTTGTCTCCATGTGTAATGTTGTCTCCATGTGTAATGTTGTCTCCATGTGTAATGTTGTCTCCATTTGTAATGTTGTCTCCATGTGTAATGTTGTCTCCATGTGTAATGTTGTCTTGTCTCCATGTGTAATGTTGTCTCCATGTGTAATGTTGTCTCCATGTGTAATGTTGTCTCCATGTGTAATGTTGTCTCCATTTGTAATGTTGTCTCCATGTGTAATGTTGTCTCCATGTGTAATGTTGTCTCCATGTGTATGTTGTCTCCATGTTAATGTTGTCTCCATGTGTAATGTTGTCTCCATGTGTAATGTTGTCTCCATTTGTAATGTTGTCTCCATGTGTAATGTTGTCTCCATGTGTAATGTTGTCTCCATGTGTAATGTTGTCTCCATGTGTAATGTTGTCTCCATTTGTAATGTTGTCTCCATGTGTAATGTTGTCTCCATTTGTAATGTTGTCTCCATGTGTAATGTTGTCTCCATTTGTAATGTTGTCTCCATTTGTAATGTTGTCTCCATGTGTAATGTTGTCTCCATGTTGTCTCCATGTGTAATGTTGTCTCCATGTGTAATGTTGTCTCCATGTGTAATGTTGTCTCCATGTGTAATGTTGTCTCCATGTGTAATGTTGTCTCCATGTGTAATGTTGTCTCCATTTGTAATGTTGTCTCCATGTGTAATGTTGTCTCCATGTGTAATGTTGTCTCCATTTGTAATGTTGTCTCCATGTGTAATGTTGTCTCCATGTGTAATGTTGTCTCCATTTGTAATGTTGTCTCCATGTGTAATGTTGTCTCCATGTGTAATGTTGTCTCCATGTGTAATGTTGTCTCCATGTGTAATGTTGTCTCCATGTGTAATGTTGTCTCCATGTGTAATGTTGTCTCCATGTGTAATGTTGTCTCCATGTGTAATGTTGTCTCCATGTGTAATGTTGTCTCCATGTGTAATGTTGTCTCCATGTGTAATGTTGTCTCCATGTGTAATGTTGTCTCCATGTGTAATGTTGTCTCCATGTGTAATGTTGTCTCCATGTGTAATGTTGTCTCCATGTGTAATGTTGTCTCCATGTGTAATGTTGTCTCCATTTGTAATGTTGTCTCCATGTGTAATGTTGTCTCCATGTTGTGTAATGTTGTCTCCATGTGTAATGTTGTCTCCATTTGTAATGTTGTCTCCATTTGTAATGTTGTCTCCATGTGTAATGTTGTCTCCATGTGTAATGTTGTCTCCATTTGTAATGTTGTCTCCATTTGTAATGTTGTCTCCATGTGTAATGTTGTCTCCATGTGTAATGTTGTCTCCTTGTGTAATGTTGTCTCCATGTGTAATGTTGTCTCCATGTGTAATGTTGTCTCCATGTGTAATGTTGTCTCCATGTGTAATGTTGTCTCCATGTGTAATGTTGTCTCCTTGAGCGGCCTTCTACTTTTAATTATCTAATAAACTTAATCAGTCAATCAAACATGAACCGGTAGTTCCAGTCAACAGTATTATTCCAGAATGGTGCCCTCAGTCAGAGCGAAAGCCTTGTGTAATAGCAGGTCCAGTAAGTCAGTAGCTAGTGACCACATCCATCTCTTGCCCAGATTAAACATCTAGCTGAGAGCTCACCTACCACATCCTGTTTTTACACAGACACCAATGTCTAGGTAATGAAGTTATAATGGAGCTTCAGCCCAAAAGTAGGTATATCTGTATTTTTACAACCTGTGGTTTTCTCTATAGAATATCTGAATATGCTCACACTGCTTGAATGTCTGAGGGGACTGAAAATGCCATTTCTCAACTGTAAACTTGTCAAAGCATGCTATGTTGAACGTCCATTAAGTACCTTAAAAAACCCTTTGTATATAATGTACAGTACTGTAGACCTATAGGTTTACGTCACTAGAAGTTTCCCTCATAGTGAACGCAGCATAATCTTATTGAGCTTCCTTCAAGCAGTTTATCACATTAACAATGACTTGATTATACTCTCTGTGTCCCAAATGGCACCCTGTTCCCTACCAAATGGCACCCTGTTTCCCTATGGGCTCGGGTCAAAAGTACTACACTACATAGGGAATAGGGTGCCATTTTGGATGCTTACTAGTTTCAAAACATGCTAATCTGGCCTCATTTTTCAAAGGGGAAAGAGCAGGTCAAGTATTTAACTCCTTATCACCATATTATTGTTTGTTGAACAGCCCTTTGACACAAACCATGAGAAGCAAGGAAAGGATGGATTTACCACGGAGGGAGGGAATGTCTTTTTACAACCTTCTACTGTTTTTCTCTCAACTGTTGTTTCTATTGGCAGAGGCCTCTACGAACATCTTACTTTTCACAAGGGGTCTCATTGTCCTTGCATGTGTGGTTGCACTTTATGAGCTATGTAGACAAAAGTGGCAGTAGTACATTTCATACGTTGGAACAGGGCTATCCTGTCAGGTCCAAATCGGCTGCGGTGTATGAAACTAAGCATGTCGTCTGGACAGAAGTCTATAGTTGCCTTTGATAAGTGGCCCAAGTGGAGAGCACTCCATCTTTTACTTGTGAATTAACTAGTTCAAGTCAAATCACACAAAGTCAAGCCTTTGTTAGGGTTGCAAAAAAATCTGGTAACGTTTCCAAAAGTATTTCCTATTCCATCCTGATTCTGGAAATTTTCCAATTGGGTTTTCTAGAAAACCAGGGAATTTGAGGAAAGTTACCGGATTTTTGCAACCTTGTGAAGTGGACCAGTGTTTCTTTTACATCAACATATTAATAACTTTTTTCCTCCAGTTTCATCCTACTTATTTAGGCTGCGTGCCAATTGATACCACATTCCCTATATAGTGCATGACTTGGTCAAAAGTAGTGCACTAAATAGGGAATAGGGTGCCATTTGGGACTCAGACCTGTAGTGGTTCTGGAAGTTCTCTGACCGTCCACACACAGCCACTATGTGCTGTTGTCATCTGTCATCTGAGCCTGTTCAGAAACAAACAGGCCTTCCAAACACAGTACAATGTGATGGAGTCCTCTGAGCCTGTTCAGAAACAAACAGGCCTTCCAAACACAGTACAATGTGATGGAGTCCTCTGAGCCTGTTCAGAAACAAACAGGCCTTCCAAACACAGTACAATGTGATGGAGTCCTCTGAGCTAGTTCATAAACTAACAGTCCTTCCAAACACAGTACAATGTGATGGAGTCCTCTGGTACTCATGCTAGATCAGATCAGTTATGTTACAACAGCAGCTACACTTCAGAACACATCATAGAAATAATCTGTAACCTCTATAGCAGTCCGTGTGTCTTCTGATAGAAAGATGATGCAAGCCGTTCATTCACTGTTAACTATTTAACCCAGATGGACCTAGAAGAAGTATAGAAAACGAAGGCACAGCATATGAATGACTTGATCTGCACAGCAATACTTAGAGTGGTGAGAAAGATCATTCAGATGGCTATGTCGTGTTCATAGAGAAGTAGACTACTGCATGGAATATGTTGCTGTGAGCAATAATTACTACTTAATAAACATTCAAAATGGCGGAAACTCAATGCATCTCCCCTCTCCACCTATAAACTGTCCGAGCAACGGCTTTAACAAAGGCTTCAGCAAGAATTTAAATATTTTTGAATTCCTCAGCACACACAAAAAAACTGAAATATTTGATCAAGAACTATACGGTTCTGAGTTGTAAACTTCTCTCCCCCAGTGTTTATTTTATTCTAACCTTGTCACGCTCTGACCTTAGAGAGCCTTTTTCTATTCTCTATTTGGTTAGGTCAGGGTGTGACTTGGGTGGGCAAATCTAGGTTTCTATTTCTTTGTTGGCCTGGTATGGTTCCCAATCAGAGGCAGGTGTTTATCGTTGTCTCTGATTGGGGATCATGCTTAGGCAGCCTTTTTTCCCACCTTCAGTTGTGGGATCTTGATTTTGTTAGTTGCTGTATAGCATGCAGAACTTTACGTTCGTTTATCTTTTGTTGTTTTTTGGGTGTTCATCAAAATAAAGAAAGATGTATGCTTACCACGCTGCACCCTGGTCTCATTCCAACAACGGACGTAACAGAAGATCCCACCACAAACGAACCAAGCAGCGTGGTCAGGAGGAGAGGACACAACGGAAACCCGAGAGGCAGCCCCAACAAAACATTTTGGGGGGGGGCAGATGACCTGGGCGTCGGTGCTGAGGGGTGAGTCCGAGACCGAGGAGGAATTATTGGACCGTTTGAGCGAGGAGTGGTTGGCAGTGGAGAGGGACGAAAGGGTTTGGAGGGGTTGGAGTCTGGAGCAAGACAGTCGCTTTGAGGAGCATGTGACCCTTCAGGCACCATGCTTTGCAGCTACACGTACTGTGTCTCCGGTACGCATCCACAGCCCGGTACGCTCTGTGCCAGCTCCCCGCATCTGCCATGCTAGAGTGGGCATTCAGCCAGGACGGATTGTGCCGACTCAGCGCTCCTGGTCTCCGGTGCATCTCTTCGGCCCAGGATATCCTGCGCCGGCTTTGCGCACTGTGTCTCCGGTGCGTCTGCCCAGCCTGGTAAGTCCTGTGCCAGCTCTACGCACCAGGTGATCCGGATGGAGACGGTGGAACTCCTGCAGCATCGAGGGGTCCAATACGTCCTCCACCGGCTCCCAGCATCTCTCCTCCGGACCGTACCCCTCCCACTCCATGAGATACTGAAGGCCCCTCACCCGACGCCTCGAATCCCGAGGTAAGGCTGACCGAGACCCCCAGACGTTCCATGAACGCCCTCCAGACCTTTGACGTGAACTGGGGACCTCGATCAGATCTATGTCTTCAAGCACCCCGTAGTGCTGGAAGACGTGTGTAAACAGGGTCTCCACAGTCTGTAGGGCCGTAGGGAGACCAGGCAAAGGGAGGAGATGACAGGACTTAGAAAACCGATCCACAACGACCAGGATCGTGGTGTTACCCTGTGATGGAGGAAGATCCGTTAGGAAATCCACCAACAGGTGTGACCACGGCCGATGTGGAATGGGTAAGGGTTGTAACTTCCCTCTGAGTGCCTAGGGACCTTGCACTGGGTGCACACCGAGCAGGAGGAGATATAAACCCTCACGTCCTTAGCTAAAGTGGATCACCAGTACTTCCCACTAAGACAGCGCACTGTCCGACCGATGCCCGGATGACCAGAGGAGGGTGACGTATGGGCCCAATAAATCAAACGGTCGCGGACAGCAGACGGAACGTACAGACACCCAGCTGGACATTGGGGGGGAGTGGGCTCAATACGTAACGCCTACTCGATGTCCGCGTCCAGCTCCCACACCACCGGTGCCACCAGGCAAGAGGCTGGGAGTATGGGAGTGGGATCCATGGGCCGCTCCTCTGTGTCATACATCCGGGACAGTGTGTCTGCCTTAGTGTTCTGTGAACCTGGTCTGTAGGACAGGGTGAAAACAACACGGGTAAAGAACATGGCCCACGTTGCCTGGCGAGGGTTCAGTCTCCTCGCCGCCAGGATGTACTCCAGATTGCGGTGGTCGGTCCAGATGAGAAAGGGGTGTTTAGCCCCCTCAAGCCAATGTCTCCACGCCTTCAAGGCCTTGACGACAGCCAACAGCTCCCGGTCCCCCACGTCATAGTTTCGCATCGCCAGTCTGAGCTTCTTCGAAAAGAAGGCACAGGGGCGGAGCTTTGGTGGCGTACCGGAGCGCTGAGAGAGCACGGCTTCTGTCCCAGCCTCGGACACGTCCACCTCCACTATGAACGCCAAAGAGAGATCCGGATGAGCCAGCACCGGAGCCAAGGTAAACAGAGCCTTCAGGTGACCAAAAGCCCTGTCCGCCCCAGCCAACCAATGCAAACGCACCGGTCCCCCCTTCAGCAGTGAGGTAATGGGAGCCGCTACCTGACCAAAACCTCGGATAAACTTCCGGTAGTAGTTGGCAAACCCTAAAAATCGCTGCACCTCCTTTACCGTGGTGGGAGTCGGTCAATTAGACACTGCTGAATTGCAGTCACTCTCCATCTCCACCCCTGAAGTGGAAATGCAGTACCCTGGGAAGGAGACGGACTGTTGAAAAAAGGCATTTCTCAGCCTTGACGTACAGGTCATGCTCCAACAGTCGACCAAGGACACATGCTCGGCCCGTGTAGCGGAGTATATCAGAATGTTGGCGATATACACCACTACACCCTGGTCCCGGAAAATCTTGTCTACAAAGGCCTGGAAGGCTGATGGAGCATTAATCAACCCGTACGGCATGACGAGGTACTCACAGTGCCCTGAGGTGGTACTAAATGCCGTCTTCCACACGTCCCCCTCCCGGATACACACCAGGTTGTAAGCGCTCCTGATATCTAATTTTGTGAAGAAGCACGCCCCATGCAATGACTCTGTCACACTGGCTATGAGAGGCAGCGGGTAACTGTACCTCACAGTGATTTGGTTGATGCCTCGATAGTCAATACACTGGCGCAGACCTCCATCCTTCTTCTTCACAAAAAATAAACTTGAGGAGGCAGGTGAAGTGGAGGGCCGAATGTACCCCTGCCCCAGGGATTCGGAGACATATGTTTCCATAGCCGCTGTCTCCTCTTGCAACAGGGGATACACGTGACTCCTGGGAAGTGCTGCGTCTACCAGGAGATTTATCGCACATTCCCCCTGTCGATGGGGTGGTAATTGAGAGCCAAATCAGCGTATTCAGAGGGGATGAGCACGGTGGAGACCTGGTCTGGACTTTCCACCGTAGTAGCACCGACGGAAACCACTAAACACCTCCCCAAGCACTTTCGTGACCACCCTGTGAGAGCCCTCTATTGCCACGAAATAATGGGGTCATGACAGGCCAACCAGGGTAGGCCCAGCACCACGGGAAACGCAGGAGAATCAATAATCCTTGTGACCCTCCTGCGTAACCATGCCCAGTGGAGCGATGGCCTCCGTAATTAGCCCTGACCCTAATGCACAGGGAAAGGCAAATCCACAGGAACAATGGGAATCCCTAAACTATGGGCAAATGATCTGTCAATAAAATTCCCAGCTGCGCCTGAATCTACGAGCGCCTTATGCTGGGAATGCAGTGAAAACTCAGGAAAATTAATTAACAAAAACATGTGAGCAACAGGGGGCTCTGGGTGAGCCTGGTACCGAATCACCTGGGGTGACACGAGAGTGCCCTGCTGCCTCGACTCCTAGAGGAACCTCCCCAGCACCGACAGGCAGTGTGCCCTCTGCGGCCACAGATGGTGCATGGATCGGCCCCTCCTCCGGTCACCCTAATACCAGCACCTCCCAGCTCCATGGGCATCGGAGCGGTGGTGCTGGGGGATGGAATCAACAGACCCCGATCTGGACATCCGCAGGTAGCCAGCAGGTTATCCAACCTTATGGACATGTCCACCAGCTGGTCGAAGTTCAGAGTTGTGTCCCTACAGGCCAATTCCCGCTGCTCTACCCTCAGGCGGGTGGTCGAAGACTGCCCTGGAGCGGAGGGTGAAATCCTCGAATTGGTCCAGCACCGCTCCTCCTTCCTCCCATACGGCATTGCCCCAATCCAGGGCTTTCCCTGGGAGACAGGAGACGAGGGCGGACACGCTCTCGCGGCCCAAAGGAGCCGGGTGCACGGTCGCCAGGTAGAGTTCCAGTTGGAATAGGAAACCCTGACATCCCGCTGCCTTCCCATCATACTCCCTCGGAAGGGAGAGCCAAATCCCACTGGAACCGGGTGAAGGAGGGGTTATCAGTGGTGTCCATGGTGGTGGAGGCACTGGAGGAACTCCTCTTCTCTCCCAGCGCTCCATCGTCTGTAGAACGCGATCCATGGCGGTGCCGAGATGTTGTAGCATCGCCTCATGCTGCTGGATGTGCTCCTCAACCCCTAGTACCGGGGTAACTGCTCCTGCTGACTCCATTTGATGTGTGTGTTTCTGTCAGGCTGTGGGTAACTAGATCATGGAATCAGGCGTAGGAGAGCAGAGATGAGTGTACAAGGTAATTTATTCCATGAACAGCACCAGTATAAAACAAATACTCGTAAATAACGGGCGTAAATAATGAACCCGGTGAACAATACCAGCCAATTAATGACCTGAACATTATAATCGAACACGCACACAAACATGGGGGAAACAGAGGGTTAAATAATGAACATGTAATTGGGGAATAGAAACCAGATGTGTTGAAAACAAAGACAAAACAAATGGAAAATGAAAAGTGGATCAGCGATAGCTAGAAAGCCAGTGACGTCGACCGCCGAACGCCGCCCGAATAAGGAGAGGGACCGACTTCGGTAGAAGTCGTGACAAAATGTGACTAACAGAAATGGAATAGTGTGTCCCTGAACAAAGGGGGGATCCAAATCAAAAGTAACAGTCAGTATCTGGTGTGGCCACCAGCTGCATTAAGTACTGCAGTGCATCTCCTCCTCATTGACTGCACCAGATTTGCCAGTTCTTGCTGTGAGATGTTACCCCACTCATCCACCAAGGCACCTGCAAGTTCCTGGACATTTCTGGGTGGGAATGGCCCTAACCCTCACCCTCCCATCCAACAGGTCCCAGACGTGCTCAATGGGATTGAGATCCAGGCTCTTCACTGGTCATGGCAGAACATTGACATTCCTGTCTTACAGTAAATCATGCACAGAACGAGCAGTATGGCTGGTGGCATTGTCATGCTGGAGGGTCATGTTAAGATGAGCCTGCAGGAAGGGTACCACATGAGGGAGGAGGATGTAACGCACAGCGTTGAGTTTGCCTGCAATGACAACAAGCTCAGTCCGATGATGCTGTGACACACCGCCCCAGACCATGACGGACCCTCCACCTCCAAATCGATCCAGCTCCAGAGTACAGGTCTCGGTTTAACGCTCATTCCTTCGACGATAAATGTGAATCCGACCATCACCTCTGGTGAGACAAAACCACGACTCGTCAGTGTAGAGCACTTTTTGCCAGTCCTGTCTGATCCAGCGAAGGTGGGTTTGTGCCCATAGGCAACGTTGTTGCCTGTGATGTCTGTTGAAGACCTGCCTTTATAACAGGCCTACAAGCCCTCAGTCCAGCCTCTCTCAGCCTATTGCAGACAGTCTGAGCACTGACGGAGGGATTGTGCTTTCCTGGTGTAACTTGGGCAGTTGTTGTTACAATCCTGTACCTGTCCCGCAGGTGTGATGGTGTGATGTTCGGATGTACACTGTGAGGACGATCAGCTGTCCGTCCTGTCTCCCTGTAGCTCTGTCTTAGGCATCTCACAATACGGACATTGCAATTTATTGCCCTGGCCACATCTGCAGTCCTCATGCCTCCTTGCAGCATGCCTAAGGCACATTTACGCAGATGAACAGGGACCCTGGGCATCTTTCTTTTGGTGTTTTTCAGAGTCAGTAGAAAGGCCTCTTTAGTGTCCTAAGTTTTCATAACTGTGACCTTAATTGCCTACCGTCTGGAAGTTGTTAGTGTCTTAACGACCCTTCCACAGGTGCATGTTCATTAATTGTTAATGGTTCATTGAACAAGCATGGGAAACAGTTGGGAAACAGTGTATAAACCCTTTACAATGAAGATCTGTGAAGTCCTTGAAAGACACGGTCCTGAAAAAGGAACGTTTCTTTTTTTGCTGAATTTACATACATACATATACACACTTTTTCGTAGAATATACCTTTATTATTGTAAGGTTCTGTATTTATTTTCTTAGTCAACCTTGTGTTCTGTTTCGTTGTGTTCTAGAACGTCGCCCAGTTTCTTTGTGTTCTTGAACGTAGCCCTGTCTTTCATTTTTGTTCATTGATTTCACCTGTGTTAGTTACTCACCTGGTCTCATCAGCTCCTTATTTAGTTCATTATGTTTGTGCCTTTGTGAGGTATTGTTAGTTTTGACTACACTAAGCCTTTTCCTAGCTCGTTTGTGAGAACCAGTTATAGCCTTCAGTCCTTGTTTTGATTCCTGCCTGTTTGCCTAGCTGTGTATGACCATTGCCTGCCTGTGACCATGATCCCTGCCTTCTGCAAAAGCGAAATAACCACCTGCTGTGCTCTGCGCGTGAATCTATGCATTTTTCTCCCTGAGTATTCATTACAATTATTCCCCGCAAACCCTACCACCCCTCCCCAATTGGAGTAAACTAATAAACAATATCACTTAGTCTTCTACCTTCAGTTTTTACATATTATACACATTTTATAGACACAATATATTTTACAATTGTCATATTTTGCTTGTTTTTAGTCCTTCCTCTATTTCTGATGTCCATCCAGTTTGATTTCTATTTGTAACTGGGCTATTTCACAAAATGTCTGAACCTATATACATTTTACAGACTGATAAGTTGTTGGCAACAGCCACCAGGCTGAGAGTTTTAGGTCCAACTCAGCTGCACATTATGTCAGACGATATCTTTTCAGAATTACAGAAAAAAAATACATTTGATGATGTGTAGCTGCAGTTCATCTCAGTGTAGGGATTTCATCATTAGGAAGGTTGCAAGTGTATTTTCAGCTAATTGTCTGTTACTGAGAGAGAGGCATGTTTGTGTATCTACAAACACAGAACAATTATGAACACAAGATGAGAAAATGAAATGATCTCCAACCTAACCGCTGATAATGGTAGCTTATTGTACCACGTGTCCATGTGGAAAAGAACATTCTTAAGCAACAACTTTTTGGACCAAGTTTAAGACCTATGGGTCATATTGGTAGAAACATGGAAATTATTACGTTCTTTTTTATCACTGGAAACGTTTTGAATCTTTCTGAAATCATAAAAACACCACAGAAATGTATCTTTTGCTGAAGTTGAACCACCTAAAGCTTTAAAAGAGCATAATGTCAAATTAAATGGGGAAATGTGAATGAAAATAAAGTATTAAGTAATTTATTCACAGTTTTTGAAATGAAAAGGGTCTGTTAAAATACTTTGTGCCTCATTGGCATTACAGTAGGACTACAGTATTGCATGTGGTGGCCTTTCCAACTCTGTTTGATAAAAAGTTGCTGGTATTCCAAACTCCTCCAACTGTAATAACCCAGCAGGATGTTTGAGTTGCCACAGACAAAAACAGGCCTTTGGTTGCCTATGAGCTCGAGCAGGTCAGATGGTCGGTCGGTCGGTCCTATCAGTGCACATAGTTAAGTCAAGCTCATTATAAACTCATTACACAAGGCATAAAACTGAAAGGGCACCGTATAACCAGTGAGTCATTTAGGCTCAAGTCTTCAAACATCAAGCTGCAACACATTATGCCTCATACCTGCAACACCAGATTGACATCTGTGACTAGTTTCTATAAAATCCCCCCTACCTTATCTAGCTTTGAACAAGTCAACAGGCAGCATTGTCACATGACCATGGATGTGAAGCTGAACTTGTCACAGGCATCTGGTCTCTTTCCCCGAACAAATGTGCTATTAAATCTTGCATGTGTTATCCGTGTGTATGTGTGTGTGTGTGTGTGTGTGTGTGTGTGTGTGTGTGCGTGCGTGCGTGCGTTTTGCATGCTTCGTCATTGGGCAGAAAGGATAAAAAACATAGCTCTTTGAAATTGAACACAGTTGATACATTTATATAGGGTCTTAGAACGACAGTGGGGCTTGCTGTGTTCTAGTGGTGCATGGCCCTGGAGTGGGGCTTGCTATGTTCTAGTGGTGCATGGCCCTGGAGTGGGGCTTGCTATGTTCTAGTGGTGCGTGGCCCTGGAGTGGGGCTTGCTTTGTTCTACTGGTGCGTGACCCTGCAGTGGGGCTTGCTATGTTCTAGTGGTGCGTGACCCTGGAGTGGGACCCTGCAGTGGGGCTTGCTATGTTCTAGTGGTGCGTGACCCTGGAGTGGGAACTTGCTATGTTCTAGTGGTGCGTGACCCTGGAGTGGGGCTTGCTATGTTCTAGTGGTGCGTGCCCTGGCTATGTTCTAGTGGGCGTGACCCTAGTGGGGTTCTAGTGGTGTGTGGCCCTGGAGTGGGGCTTGCTGTGTTCTAGTGGTGTGTGGCCCTGGAGTGGGGCTTTACAAGCTGTCTGAAGGGCTCCCTCAGGACAGCACACTCCAGGGGCGGCAGGTAGCCTAGTGGTTAGATCGTTGGACTAGTAAATAGAATGCCATATGAGACACAGCCAGGGGCCGTGAGTCGGCCCTCACCCTCCCTCCACCGTGAGCCTTTCTCACAGCTTTCTGTGGGTCAGTAAAACAGAACTTATTTCAGATCAGCAGGTCCTCCTGAGATCATGGTATACAAAGCCTAGGACTGAACCTTTCATCCACCATGTGACACCCGGGAGGAAACAGTGATTGACAACGACGATCAGAAGTTACAGTGGTATAAAGTGTAAATATTCAATCGGTTCCTAGGTAAGTTGACAGAGAACCCCTTTCTCACTTACAGAAATGATCTGGGGGAAGGAAGGGGAACCAGCGCTGTGTGTCCATGCCAGAAAGAGCTCTAATAATACTGACAGTGAAGCCAGAAGGGAGAGGATATCGTCTAAACAGTTTATCAGTGGCTACCTCAGCCTTATTCATTGACTGAAGAGCATTTGTTCCTGGATTGGCAAGTCTAGGAAAATTCTACTGTACAGTTAATATGAGTCAGAACTCCCCTCTCCGTCCAAGGTGATAATGATTTTGGCGCCACGTCTTTAGAATCAATGCATTACATTCTCAGTAGGTGCTGTCAGAACGGAGGTGGCTGGCAAATAAAATCAGGTCCCTGGCTGCCTCCCAGTCAGATCAGCAGTTCAGTTTTCCATTCCACAGCAGCTCCAGTGATCAGAATTCCTTGGCATCTGAAGACGTTGGAGATTACGGCATGGAATTTAAAGGGGAGACTGACTTCATCCTTCATTACAAAATAGAAAAGGATGTTGGAAGAAACGGCATGGCCACAAAAACCCAATTACCAGAAAGCATCTAAGAGAGAGAGAAGAGTGTGAGGCTGCCAAATCATTTCTCTACCACTTCCTCTGACATACGCTTAGTTTCCTGAAACCAGTCACAAGTGATGACATCTTGCATGATATTTTCTCCGGTACTCTCACCTACCGTGCGTGCTGCTACATCAGCCTCTAAGAGTTAGGAGAAAACTATACAAATATCTTGACGTCTTTTGTAATGGGTCTTTCACAGCCTTGTAATGGAGAAACTGTATATTCTGTATGCACACGAGATATAAATAAGCCCGCACAGTTAATTGACAGTATTTTGTTCTTTTTTATATTCTGAAGGATATTAACTTGAGGAATAAGTTGTTAAATTGTCTTTGAACTTATTAAATTGAAAATGTATCTGTGAGAAACGTTGTCATAAAAGAGGAAATTAATGGAAAACTCAAAAGTCAATTTGATGTCTTCCAGTTGTGTGAACTCCCTTAGTTGTGCAGGAAGCAAGCATCTCTCTCTCTCTCTCTCTCTCTCTCTCTCTCTCTCTCTCTCTCTCTCTCTCTCTCTCTCTCTCTCTCTCAGCTGTTGAGCCTACATCACTTCAAGACCGGTTGAGTGGAGTGTGGCAGACCGGGCTCCTGGACTGTCCCCAGCAACATCCTAGCTTCCAGACACACACACACACACACACACGTCACTCATCACTCCGGACAGCAGACAGACGCCTTAATGGCCCAATCGAGCCGTCTGCGGTACTGCTCCCAGAACAGTTTCCGAATTTTGACAGGTCCCTGACCCATGTCAGAAGAGTTCAGCAGGATTGGGACTGAGGGTGGAAGGGAGGCAGAGTGGGTAGTCCAGGGGGAGGGAGGGAGGCTGGGTAGTCCAGGGGAAGGGAGGGAGGCGGTGAAGGGTGTTTTTTGTCATTAATAATATTGTGGAACTGAGGAGGGAGTTTGAAGATGTTTCCCTCATCAGTGACACCAGGGATGGGAGGCTATAGTCCAGGGGAAGTGATCAGTGACGGTTAAAGATGTGTTTTGTCATTAAAGATCATCAGTGACTGTTTAAAGGATGTGTCCCTCATCAGGAGTTTGAAGATGTTTCCCTCATCAGTGACACCATTACATATGTTTCCCTTATCAGTGACAGGGTTAAAGATGTGTCCCTCATCAGTGACAGGTTTAAAGATGTGTCCCTCATCAGTGACATGTTTAAAGATGTGTCCCTCATCAGTGACATGTTTAAAGATGTGTCCCTCATCAGTGACAGGGTTAAAGATGTGTCCCTCATCAGTGACATGGTTAAATATGTTTCCCTCATCAGTGACAGGGTTAGATGTGTCTCTCATCAGTGACACGTTTAAAGATGTGTCCCTCATCAGTGACAGGGTTAAAGATGTGTCCCTCATCAGTGACAGGGTTAAAGATGTGTCCCTCATCAGTGACATGGTTAAAGATGTACCCCTCATCAGTGACAGGGTTAAAGATGTTTCCCTCATCAGTGACATGGTTAAAGATGTGTCCCTCATCAGTGACACGTTTAAAGATGTGTCCCTCATCAGTGACATGGTTAAATATGTTTCCCTCATCAGTGACAGGCTTAAAGATGTGTCCCTCATCAGTGACAGGGTTAAAGATGTTTCCCTCATTCAGTGACATGGTTAAAGATGTGTCCCTCATCAGTGACAGGTTTAAAGATGTGTCCCTCATCAGTGACATGTTTAAAGATGTGTCCCTCATCAGTGACATGTTTAAAGATGTGTCCCTCATCAGTGACATGGTTAAAGATGTGTCCCTCATCAGTGACAGGGTTAAAGATGTGTCCCTCATCAGTGACATGGTTAAAGATGTGTCCCTCATCAGTGACAGGGTTAAAGATGTGTCCCTCATCAGTGACACATTTAAAGATGTGTCCCTCATCAGTGACATGGTTAAAGATGTTTCCCTCATCAGTGACATGTTTAAAGATGTGTCCCTCATCAGTGACAGGGTTAAAGATGTTTCCCTCATCAGTGACATGGTTAAAGATGTGTCCCTCATCAGTGACACGTTTAAAGATGTGTCCCTCATCAGTGACATGTTTAAAGATGTGTCCCTCATCAGTGACATGGTTAAAGATGTGTCCCTCATCAGTGACATGGTTAAAGATGTGTCCCTCATCAGTGACATGGTTAAAGATGTGTCCCTCATCAGTGACATGGTTAAAGATGTGTCCCTCATCAGTGACATGGTTAAAGATGTGTCCCTCATCAGTGACACGATTAAAGATGTGTCCCTTATCAGTGACAGGGTTAAAGATGTGTCCCTCATCAGTGACAGGTTTAAAGATGTGTCCCTCATCAGTGACAGGTTTAAAGATGTGTCCCTCATCAGTGACATGTTTAAAGATGTGTCCCTCATCAGTGACATGTTTAAAGATGTGTCCCTCATCAGTGACAGGGTTAAAGATGTGTCCCTCATCAGTGACAGGGTTAAAGACGTGTCCCTCATCAGTGACATGTTTAAAGATGTTTCCCTCATTAGTGACATGTTTAAAGATGTGTCCCTCATCAGTGACAGGTTTAAAGATGTGTCCCTCATCAGTGACAGGGTTAAAGATGTGTCCCTCATCAGTGACATGGTTAAAGATGTGTCCCTCATCAGTGACATGGTTAAAGATGTGTCCCTCATCAGTGACAGGGTTAAAGATGTGTCCCTCATCAGTGACATGGTTAAAGATGTGTCCCTCATCAGTGACAGGGTTAAAGATGTGTCCCTCATCAGTGACACATTTAAAGATGTGTCCCTCATCAGTGACATGGTTAAATATGTTTCCCTCATCAGTGACACGTTTAAAGATGTGTCCCTCATCAGTGACAGGGTTAAAGATGTTTCCCTCATCAGTGACATGGTTAAAGATGTGTCCCTCATCAGTGACACGTTTAAAGATGTGTCCCTCATCAGTGACATGTTTAAAGATGTGTCCCTCATCAGTGACATGGTTAAAGATGTGTCCCTCATCAGTGACAGGGTTAAAGATGTGTCCCTCATCAGTGACATGGTTAAAGATGTGTCCCTCATCAGTGACAGGGTTAAAGATGTGTCCCTCATCAGTGACATGTTTAAAGATGTGTCCCTCATCAGTGACAGGGTTAAAGATGTGTCCCTCATCAGTGACAGGGTTAAAGATGTGTCCCTCATCAGTGACATGTTTAAAGATGTGTCCCTCTTCAGTGACAGGGATGAAGATGTGTCCCTCATCAGTGACATGTTTAAAGATGTGTCCCTCATCAGTGACATGTTTAAAGATGTGTCCCTCATCAGTGACAGGGTTAAAGATGTGTCCCTCATCAGTGACAGGGTTAAAGACGTGTCCCTCATCAGTGACATGTTTAAAGATGTTTCCCTCATTAGTGACATGTTTAAAGATGTGTCCCTCATCAGTGACAGGCTTAAAGATGTGTCCCTCATCAGTGACAGGGTTAAAGATGTGTCCCTCATCAGTGACATGGTTAAAGATGTGTCCCTCATCAGTGACATGTTAAAGATGTGTCCCTCATCAGTGACAGGGTTAAAGATGTGTCCCTCATCAGTGACAGGGTTAAAGACGTGTCCCTCATCAGTGACATGTTTAAAGATGTTTCCCTCATCAGTGACATGTTTAAAGATGTGTCCCTCATCAGTGACAGGCTTAAAGATGTGTCCCTCATCAGTGACAGGGTTAAAGATGTGTCCCTCATCAGTGACATGGTTAAAGATGTGTCCCTCATCAGTGACATGTTTAAAGATGTGTCCCTCATCAGTGACAGGGTTAAAGATGTGTCCCTCATCAGTTACAGGGTTAAAGATGTGTCCCTCATCAGTGACATGTTTAAAGATGTGTCCCTCATCAGTGACAGGGTTAAAGATGTGTCCCTCATCAGTGGCAGGGTTAAAGATGTGTCCCTCATCAGTGACATGTTTAAAGATGTGTGCCTCTTCAGTGACAGGGATGAAGATGTGTCCCTCATCAATGACATGTTTAAAGATGTGTCCCTCATCAGTGACATGTTTAAAGATGTGTTCCTCATCAGTGACAGGGTTAAAGATGTGTCCCTCATCAGTGACAGGGTTAAAGACGTGTCCCTCATCAGTGACATGTTTAAAGATGTTTCCCTCATTAGTGACATGTTTAAAGATGTGTCCCTCATCAGTGACAGGCTTAAAGATGTGTCCCTCATCAGTGACAGGGTTAAAGATGTGTCCCTCATCAGTGACATGGTTAAAGATGTGTCCCTCATCAGTGACATGTTAAAAGATGTGTCCCTCATCAGTGACAGGGTTAAAGATGTGTCCCTCATCAGTGACAGGGTTAAAGACTTGTCCCTCATCAGTGACATGTTTAAAGATGTTTCCCTCATCAGTGACATGTTTAAAGATGTGTCCCTCATCAGTGACATGGTTAAAGATGTGTCCCTCATCAGTGACATGTTTAAAGATGTGTCCCTCATCAGTGACAGGGTTAAAGATGTGTCCCTCATCCGTGACACGTTTAAAGATGTGTTCCTCATCAGTGACACGTTTAAAGATGTGTCCCTCATCAGTGACATGGTTAAATATGTTTCCCTCATCAGTGACATGGTTAGATGTGTCTCTCATCAGTGACATGTTTAAAGATGTGTCCCTCATCAGTGACAGGGTTAAAGATGTGTCCCTCATCAGTGACAGGGTTAAAGATGTGTCCCTCATCAGTGACAGGGTTAAAGACGTGTCCCTCATCAGTGACATGTTTAAAGATGTTTCCCTCATCAGTGACATGTTTAAAGATGTGTCCCTCATCAGTGACAGGCTTAAAGATGTTTCCCTCATCAGTGACAGGGTTAAATATGTTTCCCTCATCAGTGACTTGGTTAAAGATGTGTCCCTCATCAGTGACATGTTTAAAGATGTGTCCCTCATCAGTGACAGGGTTAAAGATGTGTCCCTCATCAGTGACATGGTTAAATATGTTTCCCTCATCAGTGACAGGCTTAAAGATGTGTCCTCATCAGTGACAGGGTTAAAGATGTTTCCCTCATTAGTGACATGGTTAAAGATGTGTCCCTCATCAGTGACACGTTTAAAGATGTGTCCCTCATCAGTGACATGTTTAAAGATGTGTCCCTCATCAGTGACATGTTTAAAGATGTGTCCCTCATCAGTGACATGGTTAAAGATGTGTCCCTCATCAGTGACAGGGTTAAAGATGTGTCCCTCATCAGTGACATGGTTAAAGATGTGTCCCTCATCAGTGACAGGGTTAAAGATGTGTCCCTCATCAGTGACACATTTAAAGATGTGTCCCTCATCAGTGACATGGTTAAATATGTTTCCCTCATCAGTGACAGGCTTAAAGATGTGTCCCTCATCAGTGACAGGGTTAAAGATGTTTCCCTCATGAGTGACATGGTTAAAGATGTGTCCCTCATCAGTGACACGTTTAAAGATGTGTCCCTCATCAGTGACATGTTTAAAGATGTGTCCCTCATCAGTGACATGGTTAAAGATGTGTCCCTCATCAGTGACAGGGTTAAAGATGTGTCCCTCATCAGTGACATGGTTAAAGATGTGTCCCTCATCAGTGACAGGGTTAAAGATGTGTCCCTCATCAGTGACAGGGTTAAAGACGTGTCCCTCATCAGTGACATGTTTAAAGATGTTTCCCTCATTAGTGACATGTTTAAAGATGTGTCCCTCATCAGTGACAGGCTTAAAGATGTGTCCCTCATCAGTGACAGGGTTAAAGATGTGTCCCTCATCAGTGACATGGTTAAAGATGTGTCCCTCATCAGTGACATGTTAAAAGATGTGTCCCTCATCAGTGACAGGGTTAAAGATGTGTCCCTCATCAGTGACAGGGTTAAAGACGTGTCCCTCATCAGTGACATGTTTAAAGATGTTTCCCTCATCAGTGACATGTTTAAAGATGTGTCCCTCATCAGTGACAGGGTTAAAGATGTGTCCCTCATCAGTGACATGGTTAAAGATGTGTCCCTCATCAGTGACATGTTTAAAGATGTGTCCCTCATCAGTGACAGGGTTAAAGATGTGTCCCTCATCAGTTGCAGGGTTAAAGATGTGTCCCTCATCAGTGACATGTTTAAAGATGTGTCCCTCATCAGTGACAGGGTTAAAGATGTGTCCCTCATCAGTGGCAGGGTTAAAGATGTGTCCCTCATCAGTGACATGTTTAAAGATGTGTCCCTCTTCAGTGACAGGGATGAAGATGTGTCCCTCATCAATGACATGTTTAAAGATGTGTCCCTCATCAGTGACATGTTTAAAGATGTGTTCCTCATCAGTGACAGGGTTAAAGATGTGTCCCTCATCAGTGACAGGGTTAAAGACGTGTCCCTCATCAGTGACATGTTTAAAGATGTTTCCCTCATTAGTGACATGTTTAAAGATGTGTCCCTCATCAGTGACAGGCTTAAAGATGTGTCCCTCATCAGTGACAGGGTTAAAGATGTGTCCCTCATCAGTGACATGGTTAAAGATGTGTCCCTCATCAGTGACATGTTAAAAGATGTGTCCCTCATCAGTGACAGGGTTAAAGATGTGTCCCTCATCAGTGACAGGGTTAAAGATGTGTCCCTCATCAGTGACATGGTTAAATATGTTTCCCTCATCAGTGACATGGTTAGATGTGTCTCTCATCAGTGACATGTTTAAAGATGTGTCCCTCATCAGTGACAGGGTTAAAGATGTGTCCCTCATCAGTGACAGGGTTAAAGATGTGTCCCTCATCAGTGACAGGGTTAAAGACGTGTCCCTCATCAGTGACATGTTTAAAGATGTTTCCCTCATCAGTGACATGTTTAAAGATGTGTCCCTCATCAGTGACAGGCTTAAAGATGTTTCCCTCATCAGTGACAGGGTTAAATATGTTTCCCTCATCAGTGACTTGGTTAAAGATGTGTCCCTCATCAGTGACATGTTTAAAGATGTGTCCCTCATCAGTGACAGGGTTAAAGATGTGTCCCTCATCAGTGACATGGTTAAATATGTTTCCCTCATCAGTGACAGGGTTAGATGTGTCTCTCATCAGTGACACGTTTAAAGATGTGTCCCTCATCAGTGACAGGGTTAAAGATGTGTCCCTCATCAGTGACATGGTTAAAGATGTACCCCTCATCAGTGACAGGGTTAAAGATGTTTCCCTCATCAGTGACATGGTTAAAGATGTGTCCCTCATCAGTGACACGTTTAAAGATGTGTCCCTCATCAGTGACATGGTTAAAGATGTGTCCCTCATCAGTGACAGGGTTAAAGATGTGTCCCTCATCAGTGACATGGTTAAAGATGTGTCCCTCATCAGTGACATGTTTAAAGATGTGTCCCTCATCAGTGACAGGGTTAAAGATGTGTCCCTCATCAGTGACAGGGTTAAAGATGTGTCCCTCATCAGTGACATGGTTAAATATGTTTCCCTCATCAGTGACATGGTTAGATGTGTCTCTCATCAGTGACATGTTTAAAGATGTGTCCCTCATCAGTGACAGGGTTAAAGATGTGTCCCTCATCAGTGACAGGGTTAAAGATGTGTCCCTCATCAGTGACAGGGTTAAAGACGTGTCCCTCATCAGTGACATGTTTAAAGATGTTTCCCTCATCAGTGACATGTTTAAAGATGTGTCCCTCATCAGTGACAGGCTTAAAGATGTTTCCCTCATCAGTGACAGGGTTAAATATGTTTCCCTCATCAGTGACTTGGTTAAAGATGTGTCCCTCATCAGTGACATGTTTAAAGATGTGTCCCTCATCAGTGACAGGGTTAAAGATGTGTCCCTCATCAGTGACATGGTTAAATATGTTTCCCTCATCAGTGACAGGGTTAGATGTGTCTCTCATCAGTGACACGTTTAAAGATGTGTCCCTCATCAGTGACATGGTTAAAGATGTGTCCCTCATCAGTGCCATGGTTAAAGATGTGTCCCTCATCAGTGACAGGGTTAAAGATGTGTCCCACATCAGTGACATGGTTAAAGATGTGTCCCTCATCAGTGACATGGTTAAAGATGTGTCCCTCATCAGTGACATGTTTAAAGATGTGTCCCTCATCAGTGACAGGGTTAAAGATGTGTCCCTCATCCGTGACACGTTTAAAGATGTGTTCCTCATCAGTGACACGTTTAAAGATGTGTCCCTCATCAGTGACATGGTTAAATATGTTTCCCTCATCAGTGACACGTTTAAAGATGTGTCCCTCATCAGTGACATGGTTAAAGATGTGTCCCTCATCAGTGACAGGGTTAAAGATGTGTCCCTCATCAGTGACATGTTTAAAGATGTGTCCCTCATCAGTGACAGGGTTAAAGATGTGTCCCTCATCAGTGGCAGGGTTAAAGATGTGTCCCTCATCAGTGACATGTTTAAAGATGTGTCCCTCTTCAGTGACAGGGATGAAGATGTGTCCCTCATCAATGACATGTTTAAAGATGTGTCCCTCATCAGTGACATGTTTAAAGATGTGTCCCTCATCAGTGACAGGGTTAAAGATGTGTCCCTCATCAGTGACAGGGTTAAAGACGTGTCCCTCATCAGTGACATGTTTAAAGATGTTTCCCTCATTAGTGACATGTTTAAAGATGTGTCCCTCATCAGTGACAGGCTTAAAGATGTGTCCCTCATCAGTGACAGGGTTAAAGATGTGTCCCTCATCAGTGACATGGTTAAAGATGTGTCCCTCATCAGTGACATGTTAAAAGATGTGTCCCTCATCAGTGACAGGGTTAAAGATGTGTCCCTCATCAGTGACAGGGTTAAAGACGTGTCCCTCATCAGTGACATGTTTAAAGATGTTTCCCTCATCAGTGACATGTTTAAAGATGTGTCCCTCATCAGTGACAGGCTTAAAGATGTGTCCCTCATCAGTGACAGGGTTAAAGATGTGTCCCTCATCAGTGACATGGTTAAAGATGTGTCCCTCATCAGTGACATGTTTAAAGATGTGTCCCTCATCAGTGACAGGGTTAAAGATGTGTCCCTCATCAGTTACAGGGTTAAAGATGTGTCCCTCATCAGTGACATGTTTAAAGATGTGTCCCTCATCAGTGACAGGGTTAAAGATGTGTCCCTCATCAGTGGCAGGGTTAAAGATGTGTCCCTCATCAGTGACATGTTTAAAGATGTGTGCCTCTTCAGTGACAGGGATGAAGATGTGTCCCTCATCAATGACATGTTTAAAGATGTGTCCCTCATCAGTGACATGTTTAAAGATGTGTTCCTCATCAGTGACAGGGTTAAAGATGTGTCCCTCATCAGTGACAGGGTTAAAGACGTGTCCCTCATCAGTGACATGTTTAAAGATGTTTCCCTCATTAGTGACATGTTTAAAGATGTGTCCCTCATCAGTGACAGGCTTAAAGATGTGTCCCTCATCAGTGACAGGGTTAAAGATGTGTCCCTCATCAGTGACATGGTTAAAGATGTGTCCCTCATCAGTGACATGTTAAAAGATGTGTCCCTCATCAGTGACAGGGTTAAAGATGTGTCCCTCATCAGTGACAGGGTTAAAGACTTGTCCCTCATCAGTGACATGTTTAAAGATGTTTCCCTCATCAGTGACATGTTTAAAGATGTGTCCCTCATCAGTGACAGGCTTAAAGATGTGTCCCTCATCAGTGACAGGGTTAAAGATGTGTCCCTCATCAGTGACATGGTTAAAGATGTGTCCCTCATCAGTGACACGTTTAAAGATGTGTTCCTCATCAGTGACACGTTTAAAGATGTGTCCCTCATCAGTGACATGGTTAAATATGTTTCCCTCATCAGTGACATGGTTAGATGTGTCTCTCATCAGTGACATGTTTAAAGATGTGTCCCTCATCAGTGACAGGGTTAAAGATGTGTCCCTCATCAGTGACAGGGTTAAAGATGTGTCCCTCATCAGTGACAGGGTTAAAGACGTGTCCCTCATCAGTGACATGTTTAAAGATGTTTCCCTCATCAGTGACATGTTTAAAGATGTGTCCCTCATCAGTGACAGGCTTAAAGATGTTTCCCTCATCAGTGACAGGGTTAAATATGTTTCCCTCATCAGTGACTTGGTTAAAGATGTGTCCCTCATCAGTGACATGTTTAAAGATGTGTCCCTCATCAGTGACAGGGTTAAAGATGTGTCCCTCATCAGTGACATGGTTAAATATGTTTCCCTCATCAGTGACAGGCTTAAAGATGTGTCCCTCATCAGTGACAGGGTTAAAGATGTTTCCCTCATCAGTGACATGGTTAAAGATGTGTCCCTCATCAGTGACACGTTTAAAGATGTGTCCCTCATCAGTGACATGTTTAAAGATGTGTCCCTCATCAGTGACATGTTTAAAGATGTGTCCCTCATCAGTGACATGGTTAAAGATGTGTCCCACATCAGTGACATGGTTAAAGATGTGTCCCACATCAGTGACATGGTTAAAGATGTGTCCCTCATCAGTGACAGGGTTAAAGATGTGTCCCTCATCAGTGACACGTTTAAAGATGTGTCCCTCATCAGTGACATGGTTAAATATGTTTCCCTCATCAGTGACAGGCTTAAAGATGTGTCCCTCATCAGTGACAGGGTTAAAGATGTTTCCCTCATGAGTGACATGGTTAAAGATGTGTCCCTCATCAGTGACACGTTTAAAGATGTGTCCCTCATCAGTGACATGTTTAAAGATGTGTCCCTCATCAGTGACATGGTTAAAGATGTGTCCCTCATCAGTGACAGGGTTAAAGATGTGTCCCTCATCAGTGACATGGTTAAAGATGTGTCCCTCATCAGTGACAGGGTTAAAGATGTGTCCCTCATCAGTGACAGGGTTAAAGACGTGTCCCTCATCAGTGACATGTTTAAAGATGTTTCCCTCATTAGTGACATGTTTAAAGATGTGTCCCTCATCAGTGACAGGCTTAAAGATGTGTCCCTCATCAGTGACAGGGTTAAAGATGTGTCCCTCATCAGTGACATGGTTAAAGATGTGTCCCTCATCAGTGACATGTTAAAAGATGTGTCCCTCATCAGTGACAGGGTTAAAGATGTGTCCCTCATCAGTGACAGGGTTAAAGACGTGTCCCTCATCAGTGACATGTTTAAAGATGTTTCCCTCATCAGTGACATGTTTAAAGATGTGTCCCTCATCAGTGACAGGGTTAAAGATGTGTCCCTCATCAGTGACATGGTTAAAGATGTGTCCCTCATCAGTGACATGTTTAAAGATGTGTCCCTCATCAGTGACAGGGTTAAAGATGTGTCCCTCATCAGTTGCAGGGTTAAAGATGTGTCCCTCATCAGTGACATGTTTAAAGATGTGTCCCTCATCAGTGACAGGGTTAAAGATGTGTCCCTCATCAGTGGCAGGGTTAAAGATGTGTCCCTCATCAGTGACATGTTTAAAGATGTGTCCCTCTTCAGTGACAGGGATGAAGATGTGTCCCTCATCAATGACATGTTTAAAGATGTGTCCCTCATCAGTGACATGTTTAAAGATGTGTTCCTCATCAGTGACAGGGTTAAAGATGTGTCCCTCATCAGTGACAGGGTTAAAGATGTGTCCCTCATCAGTGACATGTTTAAAGATGTTTCCCTCATTAGTGACATGTTTAAAGATGTGTCCCTCATCAGTGACAGGCTTAAAGATGTGTCCCTCATCAGTGACAGGGTTAAAGATGTGTCCCTCATCAGTGACATGGTTAAAGATGTGTCCCTCATCAGTGACATGTTAAAAGATGTGTCCCTCATCAGTGACAGGGTTAAAGATGTGTTCCTCATCAGTGACACGTTTAAAGATGTGTCCCTCATCAGTGACATGGTTAAATATGTTTCCCTCATCAGTGACATGGTTAGATGTGTCTCTCATCAGTGACATGTTTAAAGATGTGTCCCTCATCAGTGACAGGGTTAAAGATGTGTCCCTCATCAGTGACAGGGTTAAAGATGTGTCCCTCATCAGTGACAGGGTTAAAGACGTGTCCCTCATCAGTGACATGTTTAAAGATGTTTCCCTCATCAGTGACATGTTTAAAGATGTGTCCCTCATCAGTGACAGGCTTAAAGATGTTTCCCTCATCAGTGACAGGGTTAAATATGTTTCCCTCATCAGTGACTTGGTTAAAGATGTGTCCCTCATCAGTGACATGTTTAAAGATGTGTCCCTCATCAGTGACAGGGTTAAAGATGTGTCCCTCATCAGTGACATGGTTAAATATGTTTCCCTCATCAGTGACAGGGTTAGATGTGTCCTCATCAGTGACACGTTTAAAGATGTGTCCCTCATCAGTGACAGGGTTAAAGATGTGTCCCTCATCAGTGACATGGTTAAAGATGTACCCCTCATCAGTGACAGGGTTAAAGATGTTTCCCTCATCAGTGACATGGTTAAAGATGTGTCCCTCATCAGTGACATGTTTAAAGATGTGTCCCTCATCAGTGACATGGTTAAAGATGTGTCCCTCATCAGTGACAGGGTTAAAGATGTGTCCCTCATCAGTGACATGGTTAAAGATGTGTCCCTCATCAGTGACATGTTTAAAGATGTGTCCCTCATCAGTGACAGGGTTAAAGATGTGTCCCTCATCAGTGACAGGGTTAAAGATGTGTCCCTCATCAGTGACATGGTTAAATATGTTTCCCTCATCAGTGACATGGTTAGATGTGTCTCTCATCAGTGACATGTTTAAAGATGTGTCCCTCATCAGTGACAGGGTTAAAGATGTGTCCCTCATCAGTGACAGGGTTAAAGATGTGTCCCTCATCAGTGACAGGGTTAAAGACGTGTCCCTCATCAGTGACATGTTTAAAGATGTTTCCCTCATCAGTGACATGTTTAAAGATGTGTCCCTCATCAGTGACAGGCTTAAAGATGTTTCCCTCATCAGTGACAGGGTTAAATATGTTTCCCTCATCAGTGACTTGGGTTAAAGATGTGTCCCTCATCAGTGACATGTTTAAAGATGTGTCCCTCATCAGTGACAGGGTTAAAGATGTGTCCCTCATCAGTGACATGGTTAAATATGTTTCCCTCATCAGTGACAGGGTTAGATGTGTCTCTCATCAGTGACACGTTTAAAGATGTGTCCTCATCAGTGACATGGTTAAAGATGTGTCCCTCATCAGTGCCATGGTTAAAGATGTGTCCCTCATCAGTGACAGGGTTAAAGATGTGTACATCAGTGACATGGTTAAAGATGTGTCCCTCATCAGTGACATGTTTAAAGATGTGTCCCTCATCAGTAACAGGGTTAAAGATGTGTCCCTCATCAGTGACAGGGTTAAAGATGTGTCCCTCATCCGTGACACGTTTAAAGATGTGTTCCTCATCAGTGACACGTTTAAAGATGTGTCCCTCATCAGTGACATGGTTAAAGATGTGTCCCTCATCAGTGACATGTTTAAAGATGTGTCCCTCATCAGTGACATGGTTAAAGATGTGTCCCTCATCAGTGCCATGGTTAAAGATGTGTCCCTCATCAGTGACAGGGTTAAAGATGTGTCCCACATCAGTGACATGGTTAAAGATGTGTCCCTCATCAGTGACATGTTTAAAGATGTGGCCCTCATCAGTGACATGGTTAAAGATGTGTCCCTCATCAGTAACAGGGTTAAAGATGTGTCCCTCATCAGTGACAGGGTTAAAGATGTGTCCCTCATCCGTGACACGTTTAAAGATGTGTCCCTCATCCGTGACACGTTTAAAGATGTGTTCCTCATCAGTGACACGTTTAAAGATGTGTCCCTCATCAGTGACACGTTTAAAGATGTGTACCTCATCAGTGACACTAGATATTAAGAAATGAATTCATGTTGAGATGTTATACCAATGGACAGAACACATAGAAGGACATGTCAGCTGATGATGTAGCAAGAAAAGGAAGCCGTGTCTTGTACAATTTTTTTGCTATTTTCACTTACTCAATTAATTTATCAAATGTAATTTTGCAATTGAAATGTGGCCATATTTTGCAATGTGGAAATGTTGGAAAGCAGTATATTATTTCCTATGTTGACGACATTTTCTTGGCATCTAGGACCATTTTGCAGTATATCTGATTATTGTTCAGGAAGAAAATGTTTTCTCCCCTGAAGCAGTTGATTAAGATGGTGAAAGTAATACTGTGTTGAGCTGCCTGCATGGTCCTGTGAGATATGTAAAGTGGAGGGAAAATCCTGCTACTGCATGTCTATGTAATAGTAGCATAGGCATTCTGTCAGGTCCACCTGGCTGCAGTATTCTCCCGTCCATCCACTTCCTCCTCCCAACTTTATTGCCTCTAGCACTTCCTGTTAATCAACCATGGCGCTGACTGTTGGCTACTTTTCCACTGTCAATTTCACAGAATAAATATTATGAATAAATAAGAAAGATGAAGGTTAACTGAAACATTGTGTAACTTGACAAATTATACATTTGTGATATTACCTTTCAACAGCCGTCTCGTGTTGCCCTAACCTCACGTTAGTGCCACGCTAGTCAAATCAGTCAAGGCAGTGCTTTCTCATACCGTAGAACACTGAGATGAAGACAATAGTCCAGAACTGTGCTGTTGTGCTATTTGAGAATGAGAGGTGTGAAACAGTTGACATGAAATCAATAGGCTTCTGTGTAGATGGTGAAGTGGAGAAGAGAGGAGAGGAGAGAGAGAGAGGAGAGGAGAGGAGAGGAGAGGAGAGGAGAGAGAGAGAGAGAGAGAGAGAGAGAGAGAGAGAGAGAGAGCATAAAGTAGTGGACCTTACCATCCAGCGTTCAGTGACTGTCGATCACATGTATTTGTTTTCATCATCATACAGACCACCTTTCTTTTCATCTTCCCAGCCCCAGTCCAACCCCAGCCCCAGTCCAACCCCAGTCCAGCCCAGACACTCAGAGAGTCTAACTCTATCTCTGAGATTTCTATAGAGCATAAAATAAAATAAAATAAAATAAAATTTGATTTGATTTGATTTGAGCAGAGGGGGGAGTAGAGCAGAGCAGCAGGCCCTCCCACTGCCTACATAGAGCAGAGGGGGGAGTAGAGTAGAGCGGAGCAGCAGGCCCTCCCACCGCCTATAAAGGACAGCCATACGGAGACACTCAGACAGAAATCACACGTGTATCTGTGTAGAGGCAGAGGGAGGCTAACAGCACACTGAGGGGAACTCAGAGGAAACAGACGCTCACAATATAGCCAGCCAGGAGTGAAGGAGGGGTCCACCTTGAGAGAGAGAGAGACAGACAGACAGAGAAAGAGAGATAGGTGAGAGAGTGAGACAGAGAAAGAGAGAGGAAGAGAGAGAGAGAGAGAGAGGTGAGAGAAGCAGAGAAAGAGCGAGAGATATCAAATAGTGATTTAATCTGAGTGTCTTGATCTCTTTTGTCCTCATGTCCAAGGATTAAGTAGAGGATCTACAGTACTGGGGGATCTGGTCTTTCTACAGGTCTCTATATGAGAGAGGAGTCTCCCACCTGTCTTATAGATCTGGACTGATGTCTTTTACGATGGTGCGTACGGCTCCCCCAAGCCGCTTCCTCTTCTCCGACATCAGCATGATGTCAGAGGACGAGGAGGAGAACGGCGGCAGCGAGAGCTCGGGCTCCGACTCCCAGAAGTCCTCCTTCCGTCTCAACGGCGGCTCCAACGGGTTTCAGATCAAGGTGGGAAGCAGGAAGAGGAAGTTCTGCGGAGTTGCCGGGAGGCTGGCGGGGCCCCCGATGGTGGCAGGGGCCCCGGTGGTGGAGGTGCGGCAGCGGAACGTGGCAAACGCTCGAGAGAGGGACCGCACCAACAGCGTGAACACAGCCTTTACTGCCCTGAGGACCCTCATCCCCACCGAGCCAGCTGACAGGAAGCTGTCCAAGATCGAGACTCTGCGGCTGGCGTCCAGCTACATCTCCCACCTGGGTAATGTACTGCTGGTGGGCGAGGCGTGTGGGGATGGGCAGCCGTGCCACACCTCGACACCCCCATTCCACCACCACACCCTCCACAGTCTCAGCCCCTCGCCCGGCCGGGGCTCAGAGAACCAGCCCAAACACATCTGTACTTTCTGCCTCAGCAAGCAGAGGAAAATGGTGAGTGCCACTGGAGGGGCAGAGCTACTGTATGACTGACAGGAGAGTGGTATGGTGTGGATGTCAAGGATCTTATTGGTTGAAATCCTCCCAGATAAAAATAACTTAATTAGGCCGTTCATAGAGTCCCTTTAAGTGGCCTTTCAACTTCCAAACAAACTATTTTAGAGCTAATTCTGGGTTCTTATTTCAGGTCAATCTGTCATTGAGAAAATGAGAATTTCATAACTGTGGGCTGCGTCTTGTGGCCGAACTCCTCATGGCTAAAGGCTGGGTTTTGGCCCCACGTTATTTGCATAGTCCCCTATAGATAGTCTATATTAGTTCAAACTGTCACCAAACTATCATTAGTTTGATCATAAGAATATGTTGAATGAATTAGGTAGGTTGTGGAAAAAAGTTAAGGAAACACTTGGATATATTCACCCTCTTCAATGCTGCCTTTTCGTTCAAATCAGTGTAATACTATAATACTGTAGTTATTAATAAGGAGCCAATTTCATCCTAACCTGACTGTTGCACATCTAAGCTCATTTATGTAGGAATGGTTGACATGTGGCAGCCTCCCCACAGTGTGAAATCTACACCTCTGTTCCCTACCACTGGTGGAGTCGATGGGATCAGTCAGAGCAGAAACACTGTACAACCTCAACTCTCATTACATTAGACCTGCATAATATATTCCATTTAGCAGGCGCTTTGTCCCCAAAGTGGCTTACAGTAGTGCGTACATACATGTTGTTATGGGTGGGTCCAGCAGGACTCAAACCCACGGTCCTGACATTACAAGCACCATGCTCTACCAACTGAGCCACGCAGGACCTGCATCAGCCCCAGGATGAGTGTCCTAGATGTGGACTGATTGTTGACGTCAAGAGAAAACAGTGAGGACTAAGCCGTTGGTTTGAACCTTGTGAACTGAACAAGATCATTACTCCAGGTGGAAAGTGAGCGGTAGAGAATTGTGTATCATCAAAGTATAAATGAGCTAACCCGTAAGAATTCATCCATGCAGTACTCACAAATTTGCCTGACGACTCATCCCGAATTTAGTTACTCTACTCTGTCGATCACTGCATACGTTCATCTTGGAGAAGAAATGATTAGTGAGCTTGGTGTTTGGCCGGAGCAATGTGAATGAGTTGTCAGGCAAGTCACAAATACCCTGGACAAAATAACTACTACAAGCATACAGTCAGCCAAAATAGTCACATCTGGAGATAGTATTTAAATTGTCTTGAGGACTGCTGGAGACATGTGAATCTCAGTGCTGGGTGAATGATGTAGATGTGCATCATGCCTTAATCTGAGGCTGTTCTCTTCCTCATTCCTTCTGCTGTTAACCACCTTGCCGTTACAACTCTGAGTCCCTGTCTCAAGTGGAACCCTATTCCCAGTGGTGAAAAACCTACCCAATTGTAATACTTGAGTAATGGTATAGAGACCTTAATAGAAAGTCACCCAGTAAAATACCACCTGAGTAAAAGTCTAAAAGTATTTGGTTCTAAATATACTTAAGTATCAGAAGTAAATGTAGAAGTAGAAATTATTTCAAATGTCTTCTTTTAAGCACAACAGATGGCACCATTTTCTTGTTTTGTAAAATGTATGGATAGCCAGGGGCACACTCCAACACTCAGACATCATTTCCAAAAGATGCATTTGTGAGTCTGCCAGATCAGAGGTAGTAGGGGATGACCATGGATGTTATCTTTATAAGTGTGTGAATTAGACCATGTTCCTGTCCTGCTAAGCATTCAAAATGTAAGGAGTACTTTTGGGTGTCAGGTAAAATGTACGGAGTAAAAAGTAGATTATTTTCTTTAGGAATGTAGTGGAGTAAAAGTAAAAGTACAGATACTCCCAAAAACTACTTTAAATTATTTGTACTTAAGTACTTTACATGACAGCCTATGGTCAACAGTAGTGCATTATATAGGGAACAGGGTGCCAGAGTCCATAGTGCTCTGGTCAACAGTAGTGCATTATATAGGGAACAGGGTGCCAGAGTCCATAGTGCTCTGGTCAACAGTAGTGCATTATATAGGGAACAGGGTGCCAGAGTCCATAGTGCTCTGGTCCATAGTGCTGCCAGAGTCCATAGTGCTCTGGTCAACAGTAGTGCATTATATAGGGAACAGGGTGCCAGAGTCCATAGTGCTCTGGTCAACAGTAGTGCATTATATAGGGAACAGGGTGCCAGAGTCCATAGTGCTCTGGTCAACAGTAGTGCATTATATAGGGAACAGGGTGCCAGAGTCCATAGTGCTCTGGTCAACAGTAGTGCATTATATAGGGAACAGGGTGCCAGAGTCCATAGTGCTCTGGTCAACAGTAGTGCATTATATAGGGAACAGGGTGCCAGAGTCCATAGTGCTCTGGTCAACAGTATGCATTATATAGGGAACAGGGTGCCAGAGTCCATAGTGCTCTGGTCAACAGTAATGCATTATATAGGGAACAGGGTGCCAGAGTCCATAGTGCTCTGGTCAACAGTAATGCATTATATAGGGAACAGGGTGCCAGAGTCCATAGTGCTCTGGTCAACAGTAATGCATTATATAGGGAACAGGGTGCCAGAGTCCATAGTGCTCTGGTCAACAGTAATGCATTATATAGGGAACAGGGTGCCAGAGTCCATAGTGCTCTGGTCAACAGTAATGCATTATATAGGGAAGTCCAGTCAACAGTAATGCCAGAGTCCATAGTGCTCTGGTCAACAGTAATGCATTATATAGGGAACAGGATGCCAGAGTCCATAGTGCTCTGGTCACAGTAATGCATTATATAGGGAACAGGATGCCAGAGTCCATAGTGCTCTGGTCAACAGTAATGCATTATATAGGGAACAGGGTGGTCCATAGTGCTCTGGTGTGCCAGAGTCCATAGTGCTCTGGTCAACAGTAATGCATTATATAGGGAACAGGTGCCAGAGTCCATAGTGCTCTGGTCAACAGTAGTGCATTATATAGGGAACAGGGTAGTATAGTGCTCTGGAACAGTGCATTATATGCCAGAGTCCAGGGTGCCAGAGTCCATAGTGCTCTGGTAGTGCATAGTCTGGTCAACATAGGGAACAGGGTGCCAGAGTCCATAGTGCTCTGGTCAACATGTAGTGCATTATATAGGGAACAGGATGCCACAGGGTGAGTCCATAGTGCTCTGGTCAACAGTAATGTCAACAGGGTGCCAGAGTCCATAGTGCTCTGGTATAGTAATGCATTATATAGGGAACAGGATGCCAGAGTCCATAGTGCTCTGGTCAACAGTATGTCAGTAATGCATTATATAGGGAACAGGGTGCCAGAGTCCATAGTGCTCTGGTCAACAGTAATGCATATATATAGAGAATAGGATGCCAGAGTCCAGAGTCCAGTGCTCTGGTCAACAGTAATGCATTATATAGGATGCCAGAGTCCATAGTGAAGTAAGGATGCCAGAGTCCATAGTGCTCTGGTCAACAGTGCATGCATTAGGGTGCCAGAGTATAGTGCTCTGGTCAACAGTAATGCATTATACAGGGAACAGGATGCCAGAGTCCATAGTGCCATAGTAATGCTATGAACAGGGTCAGAGTCCATAGCTCTAGTAATGCATTATATAGGGAACAGGGTGCCAGAGTCCATAGTGCTCTGGTCAACAGTAATGCATTATATAGGGAACAAGGTGCCATTTGACAGAAACTGTAGACATGATGTTTTTTTGTCCCATGCACAGCATAAAGATATTCATTCATCTTTGAACCCAATGGTAGGGATTGTGATAGTATCATTCAACAATAACTAGAATGTATGCATGTATAGAATGTATAGAATGTATAAATGTATGAATGTATAGAATGTATGCATGTATAGAATGTATAGAATGTATGCATGTATAGAATGTATAGAATGTATGCATGTATAGAATGTATAGAATGTATACATGTATAGAATGTATAGAATGTATGAATGTACAGAATGTATGCATGTATAGAATGTATGCATGTATAGAATGTATAGAATGTATGCATGTATAGAATGTATGAATGTATAGAATGTATGCATGTATAGAATGTATAGAATGTATAGAATGTATATGTATAGAATGTATGAATGTATAGAATGTATGCATGTATAGAATGTATAGAATGTATGCATGTATAGAAATGTATGAATGTATGAATGTATAGAATGTATGCATGTATAGAATGTATAGAATGTATGAATGTATAGAATGTATATGTAATGTATAGAATGTATAGAATGTATGAATGTATAGAATGTATGCATGTATAGAATGTATGCATGTATAGAATGTATAGAATGTATGCATGTATAGAATGTATGCATGTATAGAATGTATAGAATGTATGAATGTATAGAATGTATAGAATGTATGTATAGAATGTATGCATGTATAGAATGTATGAATGTATAGAATGTATAGAATGAATGTATAGAATGTATGCATGTATAGAATGTATAGAATGTAATGTATAGAATGTATGAATGGATAGAAATGTATAGAATGTATGAATGTATAGAATGTATGAATGTATAGAATGTATTAATGGATAGAATGTATAGAATGTATGAATGTATAGAATGTATGAATGTATAGAATGTATGCATGTATAGAATGTATAGAATGTATGCATGTATAGAATGTATAGAATGTATGAATGTATAGAATGTATAGAATGTATGCATGTATAGAATGTATGATGTATAGAATGTATGCATGTATAGAATGTAAAATGTATGAATGTATAGAATGTATAGAATGTATGCATGTATAGAATGTATAGAATGTATGCATGTATAGAATGTACAGAATGTATGCATGTATAGAATGTATGCATGTATAGAATGTATAGAATGTATAAATGTATAGAATGTATGAATGTATAGAATATATGCATGTATAGAATGTATAGAATGTATGCATGTATAGAATGTATGCATGTATAGAAATGTATAGAATGTATGAATAGAATGTATGAATAGAATGTATAGAAATGAATGTGCATGTATAGAATGTATGCATGTATAGAATGTATCAAATGTATAGAATGTATAGAATGTATAGAATGTATGAATGTATATGAATGTATATGAATGTATAGAATGTATGAATGGATAGAATGTATGAATGGATAGAATGTATGAATGGATAGAATGTATGAATGGATAGAATGTATGAATGGATAGAATGTATGAATGGATAGAATGTATGAATGTATAGAATGTATGAATGGATAGAATGTATGAATGTATAGAATGTATGAATGTATAGAATGTATGCATGTATAGAATGTATGTATGTATAGAATGTATGCCTTAGATTTGCAACATAGAATGAATATATAATGTTTGTCTAAGGCAGCTAAACATCAGAAAGAGGATGACAATGTGAAAATACTCTTCACTATCAGGAAGGAATCATATTTATACAATGCATGAAGAAATATTTCAGATTTATAATGCTGTGAATGGTTTTAATTCAAAGTTCAGCGACTATAAAAGTTTTACAACAGTATAATTGGTCATTGGATTTGGACTTTTGGAAACATAGACATATGAAAACAGATTCTGACCATATATCCCAATAATGAATCCAGAATAAATGTATCCTGGAAGTAATTGGACATTGTTAGAATCCTACAGAATAAACCAGCTAATGAGATAATTGCCCTTTAAATGATTGATCCAGTGCTGAACCCTGTATTCATTCTGCTGCTGGTATTTGAACCAGATTGAGCTAGATCTTTTAGCTCTTTGATGTGATGCTTAAAGTAAAACTGGTCTCCATAACAGCTCTCACTCATTTCTCCCATTAAGGCTGTCCCAAATGGCACCCCATTTCCTTTAAAGTGCTTTACTTTG
This sequence comes from Oncorhynchus tshawytscha, assembly GCF_018296145.1. Classification (NCBI taxonomy): domain Eukaryota; kingdom Metazoa; phylum Chordata; class Actinopteri; order Salmoniformes; family Salmonidae; genus Oncorhynchus; species Oncorhynchus tshawytscha. Next base: position 171,532 of record NW_024609816.1, read on the forward strand.
TACCAGGACTCATAGGGCTCTGGTCAAAAGTAGTGCACTATATAGGGAATAGGGTGCCATTTGGGACACAGCCCCAGTGCTCATTACTCCCAGAAAAACACCCTTCAGCAGCCACTCGTTTCTTTGTTTCTAAAGAAGAAGAATATAATTAAATGAAGCATATGTGAACTATTCAGTATATAATACGAGTGCAGTTTTGTCTTTTCAACACATTTCAAGACCTGCAGAGTGGGCTAATGAGCTATTGTAGACTGTAGAGAGAGAACACTGTATCAAGTAAAACATCATTGTCTCTTCAAGGTTTTCACAAGTGTTGTTACCCTCAACTGAGGCAGTAAATGTATGAAAATAAAGTCATTCATGCTTAAGCTATAGCTATGACTTACTGTGTAGGAGACTACATGCCTCAACCATATCATGCCTATTGAGTGTACTTTATCAAACTGCATACTATACTCTCTATTCCATTTAGACAGAGCATGGCCAGCATGTATGAATACTGTATATTCTAGCTCTAGATTTATAGAATTATAAAGTGGAAAAACCCATTAAATCTATAGTCTCCATATCAAGGTTAGAATGCCAGGGATCTTGTCTTCATGGGATCTAGTGATGATGCTTGGCAGTGAACACTCCCATTACAAACCAGGCCTCCCCTTAGGGTCCAAAACATTACAGCAACATTGGTCCAGCCCAGTACCTTTAGTTAAATGGATACTGGATATTGAGTATTAAACCAAATGCAAACTCAGAAGCGCTGGTGACACTTCATAAAAACGTTTATGAGTAAGCCATTATAAATACTTGTACATTTTTACCAATATTGAAATACTTATTTATAAATAGTTGATTAAATGGTTTAATAATCATGCTTATTCATGAAAGTTATGATAAAGTGTTACCAATCCAAAAAAATTGAAGTGAATGTTTTGTGTTCAGAGGAAGCTTGTTGTTGACTGTTGCGTTCCCTCTCTGCTGTGAGCAGTACTAATAGTATGTACTCTAAATGGCACCCTTTCCCATAGTGCACTACTTCTGACCAGAGCCCTATGAGTCCACGCACTATAAAGTGAATAGGGTTCCATTTGTGACGCAGCATAGAGTTGAGTGCTGTGCAGAGCTGCTGCTCCTGCGACTGTATTCCACCTCATGCCTTGTATTGTATTCAAATGATCTTCACTGGGTATTTTATCATGGACAGACATATGGAAGTAGTTAAAGACTAATCCAACACGAAACAGGAGTCAGTCCTAAAGTGCACATTAAATAAATGAGCGCATTTAAATGAATTGTCATATTAATGTAATTAGATTATCAGCAACAGGATCGTTATAAAGACAAATGAAATTGAATAGAGCCTGATTAACTCTATGCAAAGGAGTTGTGTCGCGCTGCATGAGGCAAATGGTGGTCACACCAGATACTGACTGGTTTTCTGATCCACACCCCAACCTTTTCTTAAACGGTATCTGTGATCAACAGATGCATATCTGTATTCCCAGTCATGTGAAATCCCTAGATTATCTCCTAATGAATTTATTTCAATTGACAAATTTCTTTATTTGAATTGTAATCTTTGAAATTGTTGCATGTTGCGTTTATATTTTTGTTCAGTGTATTTACATTCTGTCAGTAGCCATAAGATTTCCCCAAAAGCTTCAGTAAGAAAACTGACCAGAGCTTGTTTTGAAATCTGATTAGACACCATTTGACTCCAGGAGCATGTTTTGATTAGGAGCTCCAGCTCCCGCTCCCACTTAGCTCACATACGGTACGGCCTAGCTCTGACTCAAGAAACAATGCCATTCCAATAACTTACAACCTCCTCACCAAAGCGAATGGATGTAATGCAAGCCAGGTGTGTCACAAAACACAGAGAGGTGAGAAGGGAAAATATGAGGCTCTGCTTGCTGTTCCCGAGGCTGGCTTCCTGGCCAGACAACCTGGACCCCAAGGAAATAACCACAGGAGAAAATCAAGGGTGCTCTGTTTTGATAGAACAGACAAATGCTAAACATCCCATTCTGATTCAAACCCTTTATTTTTCACTCTGTTGGCCTAGATTACAATGATGTCATTGTGACTGCAGACTGAAAAATAAGGTGAAATGGAGAGCTGGCCTACTTCAGTTCATGCATCTAATCTAAGTGTGCGTCCCAAATGGCACCCTATTCCCTATATAGTGCACTACTTTTGACCAAAAGTCCTATAGGACATAGTCACTATTAAGGGGATAGGGAGTCATCTTCAGTGGGTGAAAACCAGGAGGTCTGATGATGTTTTCTCTCTTTCAGAACAAAGACAGAGACAGAAAAACAACTGTAAGAAGATAACGCCTGAAGGACAGAAACATCCAGAGGATAAATATCCAACACTATTGTGAAGGATCAGTTCACTTTGCCTATTCTTCAAATGAAAGTTGTAATTACAGTTGTGTACTTAATGAGAATACAATATTTGTATCATGTATATATATATATATATATATGGAAAGCACAATGGTGTATTTAAGACCATGGAGGATTTGATATGTGTGTTAAGGGAGGATGTGGCAGCAAAAAGTCCATGAAACATGGGATGATATATAGACTCATGACCATTTAATTAATATCTATCCTTAAACTACTGGGCATTATAATGAACAGGCAGAGGAGGAAAGCTATTTCAACGTCTGCAGCCCAAATGGCACTATATTCCCTATATTGTGCACTACTTGGGCTCTGGAAACACAAATGACTCGTTACTGAACCTTCCACGGACTTCAGAGCACCCAAATATGACATAACACCACTCTAGAACCCCCCCCCTGGACTGTATGCCCTTCACTCTCATCAATACGTGCTGGATGTTCATGTTATTGATGTTCAACATATTGTGCTATTACGCTGATGGATCTGAAGTGTACTGGCTGAATCATGGGAGAAAGGCAATCCTTTAGGAAGAATCAGCAGTAGTTCAGTACCATGCAGACCCCGACATCCCCCACCCTTTCATCAACTACCAATCAGATGGATTTCTAAAGCTCTTCTTTTGTTACATCAACAGTTGTTACAGAGTGCTTTTCAGAAGCACAAGCAGAAGCACAGCCCTCAGCCTCAGACACTGGTGATGGTGACTGGCAGAGCAGAGGAACAGATCCTAGATTACATCTGCAGGTAGAGCTCTGGAAGTCTGCCTGTCAACGTCCCCTGACTGTCCTCTCGTTTACCTTTGGAATTCCATGTGCTCCCTCCGTCTCTCCTCCTCTTCTCCTGCGTTCTTCCTTCTTTTTCCCAGGAGCGCTACTGACTCACAGGCTCTGTTCTGATGGCTTTACAATGTGTGCAGGGTTCACTCAGATTGTCCTCTGTCCTGCATCTTTGCTGCTTCCTTTTCTATCCGCCATCCGTGACCCCTGTTTGAAGAAGAAGAAGAGGTCCACTTCATTGTGCTATATCCATGGATGTCCAACTGCTCCTTGTCTTGTGCTTTTTGTCCAACCCCTCCAAAGACTTACACACACATACAGTGGTTTGAGAGCTCTGACAGATTTCGGTCCACCTCCTGAAAAATCATCAAGATCTTTTCATAAATAGTTGAACATTTGGAAATCTGGGCCAATGTTGTGTATTGTTTATGTGTTTTTGTATTGTTTATGTATTGTTCGATAAAAATATGTTTTATGCTAATGCTCCTTTTTGTGTTATATCATGTGGTCTTCGGATCACAGTCAGTGCAAATCTTTGAAGTCAAATATCTATTCTGTTGCCATAGTAGCTAGGTGGCTAGATTGTCTGAACTGCTTGTGTGGAGCAGCTTCATAGAACACCATTCCCAGACCCCAGACCAACCCTCTCAGATCATCACCAGTGACATCAGCTAAGAAAACACAGTCCATAAGGACATCTGGTTTGGGTTGATGATACTCTCTCTGCCCAATGGAAACCCAGTGACCTGTGGACAGTTTAATCAGACCATATAACCCACATCTTTCCCTTCTCTTTACTTAATCTATCATCCAAAAACAATAAACGGTCATCATCTGTCTGCCCCTGGACTAGTGGAAAGAACCTAACTAGACTAGACTAGACTAGACCACCGGTGACAAACAGTGTTAATGGGTTATTAGGACCACCGGTGATGCTGCTGGAGTGACAGACAGTGTTAATGGGTTATTAGGACCAGCGGTGATGCTGCTGGAGTGACAGACAGTGTTAATGGGTTATTAGGACCAGCGGTGATGCTGCTGGAGTGACAGACAGTGTTAATGGGTTATTAGGACCAGCGGTGATGCTGCTGGAGTGACAGACAGTGTTAATGGGTTATTAGGACCACCGGTGATGCTGCTGGAGTGACAGACAGTGTTAATGGGTTATTAGGACCAGCAGTGATGCTGCTGGAGTGACAGACAGTGTTAATGGGTTATTAGGACCAGCGGTGATGCTGCTGGAGTGACAGACAGTGTTGATGGGTTATTAGGACCAGCAGTGATGCTGCTGGAGTGACAGACAGTGTTAATGGGTTATTAGGACCGCCGGTGATGCTGCTGGAGTGACAGACAGTGTTAATGGGTTATTAGGACCAGCAGTGATGCTGCTGGAGTGACAGACAGTGTTAATGGGTTATTAGGACCAGTGACAGACAGTGTTGATGGGTTATTAGGACCAGCAGTGATGCTGCTGGAGTGACAGACAGTGTTAATAGGTTATTAGGACCGCCGGTGATGCTGCTGGAGTGACAGACAGTGTTAATGGGTTATTAGGACCACCGGTGATGCTGCTGGAGTGACAGACAGTGTTAATGGGTTATTAGGACCACCGGTGATGCTGCTGGAGTGACAGACAGTGTTAATGGGTTATTAGGACCACTGTTAATGCTGCCGGAGTGACAGACAGTGTTAATGGGTTATTAGGACCACCGGTAATGCTGCTGGAGTGACAGACAGTGTTAATGGGTTATTAGGACCAGCAGTGATGCTGCTGGAGTGACAGACAGTGTTAATGGGTTATTAGGACCAGCAGTGATGCTGCTGGAGTGACAGACAGTGTTAATGGGTTATTAGGACCAGCGGTGATGCTGCTGGAGTGACAGACAGTGTTGATGGGTTATTAGGACCAGCAGTGATGCTGCTGGAGTGACAGACAGTGTTAATGGGTTATTAGGACCGCCGGTGATGCTGCTGGAGTGACAGACAGTGTTAATGGGTTATTAGGACCAGCAGTGATGCTGCTGGAGTGACAGACAGTGTTAATGGTTTATTAGGTCCAGTGACAGACAGTGTTTATGGGTTATTAGGACCAGCAGTGATGCTGCTGGAGTGACAGACAGTGTTAATGGGTTATTAGGACCAGTGACAGACAGTGTTGATGGGTTATTAGGACCAGCAGTGATGCTGCTGGAGTGACAGACAGTGTTAATAGGTTATTAGGACCGCCGGTGATGCTGCTGGAGTGACAGACAGTGTTAATGGTTTATTAGGACCACCGGTGATGCTGCTGGAGTGACAGACAGTGTTAATGGGTTATTAGGACCACCGGTGATGCTGCTGGAGTGACAGACAGTGTTAATGGGTTATTAGGACCACCGGTGATGCTGCTGGAGTGACAGACAGTGTTAATGGGTTATTAGGACCACTGGTGATGCTGCTGGAGTGACAGACAGTGTTAATGGGTTATTAGGACCACTGTTAATGCTGCCGGAGTGACAGACAGTGTTAATGGGTTATTAGAACCACCGGTAATGCTGCTGGAGTGACAGACAGTGTTAATGGGTTATTAGGACCAGCAGTGATGCTGCTGGAGTGACAGACAGTGTTAATGGGTTATTAGGACCACCGGTGATGCTGCTGGAGTGACAGACAGTGTTAATGGGTTATTAGGACCAGCGGTGATGCTGCTGGAGTGACAGACAGTGTTGATGGGTTATTAGGACCAGCGGTGATGCTGCTGGAGTGACAGACAGTGTTAATGGGTTATTAGGACCAGCAGTGATGCTGCTGGAGTGACAGACAGTGTTAATGGGTTATTAGGACCACCGGTGATGCTGCTGGAATGACAGACAGTGTTAATGGGTTATTAGGACCACTGGTGATGCTGCTGGAGTGACAGACAGTGTTAATGGGTTATTAGGACCACTAATTACAACTGCTACTATACAGTCTGCCTGACAACTTATGTCATATATTATTACGTACTACATAAGAGTCTACATACCAGATGTTATAGCAGGGTGTTATCTCATTTACAACCTCTCTGTCACAGTGAATGGAAAGATGGGCATCATAACCGTGTCATATGCCCTTATAGAGTGTGCATAGACACCTTAAGTAAAGTAACATTAGGTGTTATAGAACTATGAATGTGCTTATACCACAGAATGAGTTGATAGTATCACAAAACATTACCATTCAAAGGATCGCCAAGAAACATGGACAAACGGGAGCATTGATGTACTTACTCATAATAATACAAACAAGGGCCACACAGAGTGATTCTTGGTAGTCAACAAAGTTTACACCTCACACACATGGTTATGGGCTTAAAACAATAATACACCTGTACCATGTCAGTTACACAATTATAATGTCTTACATTTTGAGTTTGCATCCCAATATTACACTTTATATACAGTACCAGTCATAAGTTTGGACACACCTACTCATTCAAGTTTTTTTCCCCTATTTTCTACATTGTAGAATAAAGCTGAAGACTTTAAATCAACACATATGGAATAATGTAGTAACCAAAAATTGTTTCAACAAATCAAAATATATTTATACTGTATTTGAGATCCTTCAAAGTAGCCTTTCTTTGCCTTGATGACAGCTTTTTACACTCTTGGCATTCTCTCAACCAGCTTCACCTTGAAGGCTTTCCCAACAGTTTAAAAATGTTAATATTATCTTCAGCTATAGATTTCATTTTTGATAGTATTTAAACTTAATGGCGGCCAATGAAAACTTTACTGTGACTAGTACATCCTGAATAATTTCGCTAGTTAAATTTACTCAGTATGGCTAGCTTATTAATGATGTGCGATTCGCAAACAATTAGTACCTTTTTGTAGTGACTAAGAGTAAAGATTAGTCTCTGTGACTCGCTATCGAGACAGTGAATGAGTCATTAGGAGAGTTGTTTTAGGTCTAAAACATGCCTTGTTCACATGATGTTGGGACCTCGTAAATAAGTCCATCCTACTGGGAAAAATGCACCCACTCGTAATTACAACTAAGAAACTCTGGTGTTATCTCTGGACCCCGAGCTTTCCCACATGCTGAGCTCTGATGTTACGCACCAATGAAAATGTCAACAAATATGGCCGCAATTTCATGGTCAATGGTCAAAAGCTCTTTCCAAGCACGTGAACGCTCCAAGTCGTTCCTCCGAAGTAGACATGACGTTGCTCCGATCAATCAGACATGACAACAGTCCTATTCCTGGGAGGAGGAACAACGTACTACGATTGGCTCCTCCTCGGTTGCACAAGACCAGTGGCACAATAAAGTAGCGTTAAGCGCTTGCTAAGAGGCAGATTGGTGTGAACCACCCTCTTTTTGTAGCCAAAGCTGCTGAGTTCGATATCATCTTAGGGCGCCACTTTTACCCAAATATCTCAACTTAAGCTAACCTTTACCTAACCTTAACCCTTACCTTAACCCAGGGTTTCCCAAACTCGGTCGGAGGGCCGAGTGTCTGTGGGTTTTCGCTCCTACCTGTTACTTGATTGATGAATTACGGTCACTAACTTGTAAATAACTCCCCTCACCTGGTTGTCTAGGTCTTAATTGAAAGGAAAAACCAAAAACCCGCAGACACTAGGCCTTCCATGGAATGAGTTTGACACCCCTGCCCTAAGTAGTCATTTTACATGCCTAAACTTAAGCTAACCAACTAATGTTAGCACTTCCTGTTAACGGCACTCTCTTTTTGAGGTGGTGTGTTTACATTTCAAGCACATTCTTTGCAGTTCTGAACCCAGGGAACAGGACAGTTTTATCTCTCCAATTGAGCAATACTTGAGGCCAGCGTACACTCAGTTATGCTTGAAATTGGACACTGAGTCCCTTTACAATGAACAAGAATCTTGTAAAACCAGCCACTCTTGAATTTCATTCTTTGGTCACCAGGGAAATCTGCCCTGCCATGCCCGCACATTAGACAATTAAATGAAATTAAGGAGATCAGTCAAAAGATTTGTCAAAAAAATCTTTGTCTGCATAACTTAACAATAATGTGACGTTAGAGGTTGACTTTACAGCTCATTGATGTTGAAAAGTGGTATAATGCAATACTACGTGTCAGTAGGAGTTGTATGCTGCTAGGTGAAACTGTAGGTGTCAATAGGAGTTGTATACTGCTAGGTGAAACTGTAGGTGTCAATAGGAGTTGTATACTGCTAGGTGAAACTGTAGGTGTCAATAGGAGTTGTATACTGCTAGGTGAAACTGTAGGTGTCAATAGGAGTTGTATACTGCTAGGTGAAACTGTAGGTGTCAGTAGGAGTTGTATACTGCTAGGTGAAACTGTAGGTGTCAATAGGAGTTGTATACTGCTAGGTGAAACTGTAGGTGTCCATAGGAGTTGTATACTGCTAGGTGAAACTGTAGGTGAACATTTAATTGAAAATGCCTTCAGTTTGTGTACAGCTGTGTCTGTCTCTACAGGCTACGTGACATCATGGCGATCTATCGATTTCTTTCATGATTCCGACTAACTGAAACTGCACCGTGGAGCCTACCAATGATTGTAGTTCCCAAAGTAACACATTTAAAAAATAAATAAAAAATCTGAGACTACACCCGGGGATCAGGGGCGCAACTTTCACTGGGGATGTGGGGGGTGGCATATACTTTTATCCACCCAAATTTTATCATTGGGATGTGATACAAAACTAGGTAACGGTGTGCTTTAGGACCATGCGGACACCTCCGAGTGGTCAGGTAGGCTGTATGGAGTGTATCAGACTGGATCAAAATAATAATAATACAAAAAAAGTTATGTTCCCCCCTCTTCTAAAACCAAAGTTGCGCCCCTGCCGGGGACGTCCCAGCTGTGTTGGGATGGATCAACCTGCTTGCTGCTGCTAGTGTAGACTGGGAGTCAAAGCCACAATACTTAAAGGGTTAGTTCATGATTTGAATTATCATATCTGATTTACTACTGGACGAGACTCCTTTCAGTCCATCCAATCAGTTTTTAGGACAGTGTTTTGGTTATTGAGAAACTGGCAGTATTCTCTTGGTTGCATTTACTTTGCCTAGCCCCTTAATCGTTTATCATTATCTTTGGACTTGGCTGCCAATATGGAGTTTCTGCCCTGGCCCTGAAACCTCTTTCTCAAAGCTACAGAACCGGATCACGTTCTACATGTGTTATTTTAAGTAGCTTCCGCCCACACTCCACCTCCCTTCATGTTTCTGTCTTTCCTCAGCCTCTTCTGAACCACGGTGATGTAGCCTGTGTCTCTGCCTCTTATTTCTGAACAGCTGAAATAAAAAGCCTGCGGATATTAGAAACTAACATTCAAGTCCATTATGAAGGCTACAACCTTCTCTGTCTGTTTTAATGGATTTTACAATTGCACAAGCAGGACGCAGTCCTTACACATTGCATTGGAGCATAAAACCATTAGCATTTTGTGTGATGATGTAGGCTAATCTTTTTAGTTGCTGCCTTGTCATAGCAACTAGACAGAGTTGCTGCAAAAGAACACTACTATTTTACCTGTCTTCCTCCTGCTTAGCCAATATTTGCAATGATGATGAAAAAATAACATTAAACAGCTAACTAGACTGTGTCTCTGTCTTACTTCTGTATCATATGCTGCCTAGACAGCTGCATGTAACTATCTTCTAGTTTGTAGGAACATGTTGAGCATGTCTTTTGTGTACAACATGTAAATAATTACATGTAGCATAACTCCCCTTCTAAAAAAACAACATGAAATCGTGCTTAATGCTTAATAGCCTACTGAGATGTGGAATGCAGTAGCTGGAACATGTCTTATGTGTTCAGCATGACGTTTGTAGGCTACACCAGACAAAGGCCTTCATCACTGATTAGAAAACAAAACACAAGCAAGACACAGACATGCAGTCTAATTAGCGGTTTAATGTTATTTTTTCATCATCAAATCCTTCACATGTGCAGAAATCCAGAAAATCCGGAAACACAAACACTTTGATTATTTTTCTCAGCTATTCAGGTGGGAGGAAGTCAGAGGTTTTGAGAAGAAGGTGAGGAGAGAGGACACGAGGAGTATGCAATTGAGATTCTCGAGATGGTTGTTTTTGTTAATTTGTTTAGTTTTCTTTCTTTATTAAAGGAGGTATATATTCCTATCACGCTGTGCCTTGGTCTCATCGTTACGATGAACGTGACACTAACCTATGTGGGTTAAGTGGTTGGGAAGTTCAGCTTCATGAAACTTTCTCATTTAACCATGCTTCATAATTATCACCCAAAATATAACTTACGCCCCTCTGCCTCCTAGACCTCAAATTCTTTTGTGGTAACCTTGTGATGTTTATTTTATCATTAGGGTCTACATGAACATAAGACCCTTGCAGCCTACTGTGGGATCCTCAAAAAGAGACTTCAGCACGTTCACAAGACCTCTGACACAGCAAAGGGAGCCGTTGGTGTTTTCACCTATGAGATGTTCAGTCCCTCCAAGAAGAAGCACACTGAGATAATAGCTGTCGTGTTCTCTGTGCCCTATGACTATAACTGGTACTCAAACTGGTTTGCAGTGGGAGTCTTCACCAGGGACAAAAGCTGTGATGACCCTCTTTATGATGAGATGTATAACAGTGGGCAGATGAAATGTCAGGCAAGGTCAAGCAAATGGCTCCAGTATCATGTGACCATCAAGGCCTCAACGTCAAACAGTGGCTGTGCAGTCGTGAAGGTGGAGGTGTGTGACAATTGACAGCGTAGACATTACTAAAGTTAAATCACTGATGGTGTCCATGTGTTTATATGCAATTTCAATGAGATTTTTCCAGAATAACTTCACCTCTAGTCAATAAATGGCAAACTAAACTGAGATTGTGTTTGGTTATGAGTTTCCAAAAACAAAGCAAACATTGTATTGAACTTTTGAAATGTATTAATTTGTAGAGTATGTTGTTTTTATTGCCACTCAATAGCTGACATGCCTCCTATGTTAAAATGAATACAGTTATCCAGTTCCGATGTACAATTCTGCATTTTGGTGCTTCAAGCCGGGTCTCTCAGTACATAATGCTCCACAGGCAAGCTGGGTCTCTCAGTACATAATGCTCCACAGGCAAGCCGGGTCTCTCAGTGCATAATGCTCCACAGGCAAGCCGGGTCTCTCAGTACATAATGCTCCACAGGCAAGCTGGGTCTCTCAGTGCATAATGCTCCACAGGCAAGCCAGGTCTCTCAGTACATAATGCTCCACAGGCAAGCCAGGTCTCTCAGTGCATAATGCTCCACAGGCAAGCCGGGTCTCTCAGTGCATAATGCTCCACAGGCAAGCCGGGTCTCTCAGTGCATAATGCTCCACAGGCAAGCCGGGTCTCTCAGTGCATAATGCTCCACAGGCAAGCTGGGTCTCTCAGTACATAATGCTCCACAGGCAAGCTGGGTCTCTCAGTACATAATGCTCCACAGGCAAGCCGGGTCTCTCAGTACATAATGCTCCACAGGCAAGCCGGGTCTCTCAGTGCATAATGCTCCACAGGCAAGCCGGGTCTCTCAGGGCATAATGCTCCACAGGCAAGCCGGGTCTCTCAGTACATAATGCTCCACAGGCAGGGACGGCATGCACCCCAAAAATCTGAGGGGGCGTAAAGTAAGTGGCGATGGTTGGGGGGGTGGGTTGGAAAGTTTAGCATTTTTCAAACACCTGAAACAGCTTTTTCTTGCAATCTAGAGCCATAATCATTATGCTTAATTCTATGTAAACAATATATGTTTATTTTTCAGCATTTCTAAGCATACCTCTTGAGCTGCCTCCTGAACGGTGGTTCTTTTTTTAAAGATGCTAAATATGCTTCTCTGCATGTTTAGTTATTGCTTGCTTTTCTAAAGTCTACCAACCTTACCAGCAGTCATGCCAGCTAAGATACTGTAGGTAGACAAGCCACTTACTCTAGCGTACTTCATTGATAGCCTGAAAGTGAAAAATGTGTTGCAGTTGATTGACGGGAGAAGTAGCTGGAGGAACACATTTGCTTGGGGTTTTATTGCTTGCTCGTGCAGGGGCACCCGGTCTCGTGCACAGTGTTTGAAGTGTCTGGTTGTACAATTGTTAAGGAAGTCACCACAGATGGGAAGCTTAAGGCACAAACACATTATGACTGTGCTAACTGATCCAACAAAGCATTCCAACTAACTTCCTGTAAACACCGACTTTGAATGGATAAGTGATACATAGTGGAAGTTGAGTTTTCATACATCACTACTGGATAAAGACTTTGGTCCTCTCAGATGGTTTGTGTTATTTCTTTCTCCTGCCCGACTATCTAATTCACAGCCACTTCATTTTAGATTCCTCTTTTGTCAAATAAGTACATTGTAGTGTCCAGCGGGTTTAGTTAACGGTTGTGATCTGGGATGTGATCTGGGATTTGCTCGTGAGCAGGATTGGACTGACAGGATTGGACTGACATTGCCAACCCGCTGTGGCTACTAAAACTCCCCTTATGGAAGCCATTGCAGCTGACGGGAGTGTAAAGTAGGAAGTAGACTTTCTCTTGGTCCCCTCCCACAAGCCACTATACCCTCCTCCTTTAATATCTGCTTCTGATTTATTTAAGTTCACGTCACCCACATTCTTCTCATCCAGAATACTGGCTCTATTCCTCTTTATGAGAGGCGGAGGTCTGCATCACTTTGACTATATTTCCCTTTGAGTCATTAGACTGGAACAATTAAAAGGAGGATGATGCATAGTGTATCATTAGACTGGAACAATTAAAAGGAGGATGATTCATAGTGTATCATTAGACTGGAACAATTAAAAGGAGCATGATTCATAGTGTATCATTAGACTGGAACAATTAAAAGGAGGATGATTCATAGTGTATCATTAGACTGGAACAATTAAAAGGAGGATGATTCATAGTGTATCATTAGACTGGAACAATTAAAAGGAGGATGATTTATAGTGTATCATTAGACTGGAACAATTAAAAGGAGGATGATTCATAGTGTATCATTAGACTGGAACAATTAAAAGGAGGATGATTCATATTGTATCATTAGACTGGAACAATTAAAAGGAGGATGATTCATAGTGTATCATTAGACTGGAACAATTAAAAGGAGGATGATGCATAGTGTATCATTAGACTGGAAAAATTAAAAGGAGGATGATTTATAGTGTATCACTAGACTGGAACAATTAAAAGGAGGATGATTCATAGTGTATCATTAGACTGGAACAATTAAAAGGAGGATGATTCATAGTGTATCATTAGACTGGAAAAATTAAAAGGAGGATGATTCATAGTGTATCATTAGACTGGAACAATTAAAAGGAGGATGATTCATAGTGTATCATTAGACTGGAAAAATTAAAAGGAGGATGATTTATAGTGTATCATTAGACTGGAAAAATTAAAAGGAGGATGATTCATAGTGTATCATTAGACTGGAACAATTAAAAGGAGGATGATTCATAGTGTATCATTAGACTGGAACAATTAAAAGGAGGATGATTCATAGTGTATCATTAGACTGGAACAATTAAAAGGAGGATGATTCATAGTGTATCATTAGACTGGAACAATTAAAAGGAGGATGATTCATAGTGTATCATTAGACTGGAACAATTAAAAGGAGGATGATTTATAGTGTATCATTAGACTGGAACAATTAAAAGGAGGGATTCATAGTGTATCATTAGACTGGAACAATTAAAAGGAGGATGATTCATAGTGTATCATTAGACTGGAACAATTAAAAGGAGGATGATTTATAGTGTATCATTAGACTGGAACAATTAAAAGGAGGATGATGCATAGTGTATCATTAGACTGGAACAATTAAAAGGAGGATGATGCATAGTGTATCATTAGACTGGAACAATTAAAAGGAGGATGATGCATAGTGTATCATTAGACTGGAACAATTAAAAGGAGGATGATTCATAGTGTATCATTAGACTGGAACAATTAAAAGGAGGATGATTCATAGTGTGTCATTAGACTGGAACAATTAAAAGGAGGATGATTCATAGTGTATCATTAGACTGGAACAATTAAAAGGAGGATGATGCATAGTGTATCACTAGACTGGAACAATTAAAAGGAGGATGATTCATAGTGTATCATTAGACTGGAACAATTAAAAGGAGGATGATTCATAGTGTATCATTAGACTGGAAAAATTAAAAGGAGGATGATTCATAGTGTATCATTAGACTGGAACAATTAAAAGGAGGATGATTCATAGTGTATCATTAGACTGGAAAAATTAAAAGGAGGATGATTTATAGTGTATCATTAGACTGGAAAAATTAAAAGGAGGATGATTCATAGTGTATCATTAGACTGGAACAATTAAAAGGAGGATGATTCATAGTGTATCATTAGACTGGAACAATTAAAAGGAGGATGATTTATAGTGTATCATTAGACTGGAACAATTAAAAGGAGGATGATTCATAGTGTATCATTAGACTGGAACAATTAAAAGGAGGATGATTCATAGTGTATCATTAGACTGGAACAATTAAAAGGAGGATGATTTATAGTGTATCATTAGACTGGAACAATTAAAAGGAGGATGATTCATAGTGTATCATTAGACCGGAACAATTAAAGGAGGATGATTCATAGTGTATCATTAGACTGGAACAATTAAAAGGAGGATGATTTATAGTGTATCATTAGACTGGAACAATTAAAAGGAGGATGATGCATAGTGTATCATTAGACTGGAACAATTAAAAGGAGGATGATGCATAGTGTATCATTAACTGGAACAAGGATGATGCATAGTGTATCATTAGACTGGAACAATTAAAAGGAGGATGATTCATAGTGTATCATTAGACTGGAACAATTAAAAGGAGGATGATTCATCCTGGAACAATTAAAAGGAGGATGATTCATAGTGTGTCATTAGACTGGAACAATTAAAAGGAGGATGATTCATAGTGTATCATTAGACTGGAACAATTAAAAGGAGGATGATGCATAGTGTATCATTAGACTGGAACAATTAAAAGGAGGATGATGCATAGTGTATCATTAGACTGGAACAATTAAAGGAGGATGATTCATAGTGTATCATTAGACTGGAACAATTAAAAGGAGGATGATTCATAGTGTGTCATTAGACTGGAACAATTAAAAGGAGGATGATTCATAGTGTATCATTAGACTGGAACAATTAAAAGGAGGATGATTCATAGTGTATCATTAGACTGGAACAATAAAAGGAGGATGATTCATAGTGTATCATTAGACTGGAACAATTTAAAAGGAGGATGATTCATAGTGTATCATTAGACTGGAACAATTAAAAGGAGGATGATTCATAGTGTATCATTAGACTGGAACAATTAAAAGGAGGATGATTCATAGTGTATCATTAGACTGGAACAATTAAAAGGAGGATGATTCATAGTGTATCATTAGACTGGAACAATTAAAAGGAGGATGATTCATAGTGTATCATTAGACTGGAACAATTAAAAGGAGGATGATTCATAGTGTATCATTAGACTGGACACAATTAAAAGGAGGATGATTCATAGTGTATCATTAGACTGGAACAATTAAAAGGAGGATGATTCATAGTGTATCATTAGACTGGAACAATTAAAAGGAGGATGATTCATAGTGTATCATTAGACTGGAACAATTAAAAGGAGGATGATTCATAGTGTATCATTAGACTGGAACAATTAAAAGGAGGATGAAAGGAGGATGATTTATAGTGTATCATTAGACTGGAACAATTAAAAGGAGGGATTCATAGTGTATCATTAGACTGGAACAATTGAAAGGAGGATGATCCATAGTGTATCATTAGACTGGAACAATTAAAAGGAGGATGATTCATAGTGTATCATTAGACTGGAACAATTAAAAGGAGGGATTCATAGTGTGTCATTAGACTGGAAAAATTAAAAGGAGGATGATTCATAGTGTATCATTAGACTGGAACAATTAAAAGGAGGATGATTCATAGTGTATCATTAGACTGGAACAATTAAAAGGAGGATGATTTATAGTGTATCATTAGACTGGAACAATTAAAAGGAGGGATTCATAGTGTATCATTAGACTGGAACAATTAAAAGGAGGATGATTCATAGTGTATCATTAGACTGGAACAATTAAAAGGAGGATGATTCATAGTGTATCATTAGACTGGAACAATTAAAAGGAGGGATTCATAGTGTGTCATTAGACTGGAAAAATTAAAAGGAGGATGATTCATAGTGTATCATTAGACTGGAACAATTAAAAGGAGGATGATTCATAGTGTATCATTAGACTGGAACAATTAAAAGGAGGATGATTCATAGTGTATCATTAGACTGGAACAATTAAAAGGAGGATGATTCATAGTGTATCATTAGACTGGAACAATTAAAAGGAGGATGATTCATAGTGTATCATTAGACTGGAACAATTAAAAGGAGGATGATTCATAGTGTATCATTAGACTGGAACAATTAAAAGGAGGATGATTCATAGTGTATCATTAGACTGGAACAATTAAAAGGAGGATGATTCATAGTGTATCATTAGACTGGAACAATTAAAAGGAGGATGATTCATAGTGTATCATTAGACTGGAACAATTAAAAGGAGGATGATTCATAGTGTATCATTAGACTGGAACAATTAAAAGGAGGATGATTCATAGTGTATCATTAGACTGGAACAATTAAAAGGAGGATGATTCATAGTGTATCATTAGACTGGAACAATTAAAAGGAGGATGATTCATAGTGTATCATTAGACTGGAACAATTAAAAGGAGGATGATTCATAGTGTATCATTAGACTGGAACAATTAAAAGGAGGATGATTCATAGTGTATCATTAGACTGGAACAATTAAAAGGAGGATGATTCATAGTGTATCATTAGACTGGAACAATTAAAAGGAGGATGATTCATAGTGTATCATTAGACTGGAACAATTAAAAGGAGGATGATTCATAGTGTATCATTACACTGGAACAATTAAAAGGAGGATGATTCATAGTGTATCATTTGAGTCTCAACAAGCCAGTTTTATGAAATGTTCATGCTATTAAAACCACTGCTTTTGTTCCACTGTGCAGAATGTGATCCTGGATTCATCAAATGAAACCACAGATGATACCACTACTATAGACTACTATAGAGGCCCTGGAGTTTTCTTCAATGACCAGACGTATTGTAAAACCCCTTAAACTGTCCCTCTAAAGAGAAGACAAGGCATTCCACCTCACATTATTGGGCTCTCTCCCCATTGACCAGTCATATCATGTTTATTTTCATCAGAGGTTCTTGACGACGACCATATCTTTTAGAGAGAGCTGAAGCACTAGTGGTTATAAACTGCACACTGACCTCTGTTAAATATGAGCTGTTTGAATGCGTTTCAACATCTGTCCTGGAGGCAAAATGATACTAATGATCCAGGGTTGTGGTGACGTCCCCAAATGGCACCCTACTCCCTTTACAGTGCACTGGTCAAAAGTAGTGCATTATATAGGGAATAGGATGCCATTTGGGACAGACATTCTGTGCATGCCTTGTGCTGAGAGGGAAGTGGAGCCTGCCAACTCCTGCAGTTGCCTATCACTGAGAGCACTGGGCCGGAGCCGCCTGCCCCCCCAACACCTCTCCTCTCCTCTCCTCTCCTTTCCTCTCCTTTCCTCTCTTCTCTTCTCTTCTCTTCTCTTCTCTTCTCTTCTCTTCTCTTCTCTTCTCCTCTCTTCTCTTCTCTTCTCTTCTCTCCTTCTTCTCTTCTCTTCTCTTCTCTTCTCTTCTCTTCTCTTCATCTCTCTCTTCTTTCCTTTCTCTTCTCTTTCTCTTCTCTTCTCTTTCCTTTCCTCTCTTCTCTTCTCTTCTCTTCTCTTCTCTTCTCTTCTCTTCTCTTCTCTTCTCTTCTCTTCTCTTCTCTTTCCTTTCCTTTCCTCTCTTCTTCTCTCTCTTCTCTTCTCTTCTCTTCTCTCCTTCTCCTTTCCTTTCCTTTCCTCTCCTCTCTCTCCTCTTCTCTTCTCTTCTCTTCTCTTCTCTTCTTTCCTCTTCTCTTCTCTTTCTCTTCTTTTCTTTCTCTTTCTTTCTCTCTCTCTCTTCTCTTCTCTTCTCTTCTCTTCTCTTCTTTCTTTCCTCTCCTCTCCTCTCCTCTCCTCTCCTCTTCTCTTCTCTTCTCTCCTCTCCTTTCCTCTTTCCTCTCCTCTCCTCTTCTCTTCTCTTCTCTTCTCTTCTCTTCTCTTTCCTTTCTTTCTTTCTCTTTCTCTTCTCTCTCTCTTCTCTTCTCTTCTCTTCTCTTCTCTTCTCTTCTCTCCTTTCCTTTCCTTTCTCTTCTCTTCTCTTCTCTTCTCTTCTCTTCTCTCCTCTCCTTCTTTCCTTCTCTTCTCTTCTCTTCTCTTCTCTTCTCTCTTTCTTTCTTCTTTCTTTCTTCTCTCTCTCTCCTCTCCTCTTCTCTTCTCTTCTCTTCTCTTCTCTTCTCTTCTCTCCTTTCCTTTCCTTTCCTTTCCTCTCCTCTCCTCTCCTCTCCTCTTCTCTTCTCTTCTCTTCTCTTCTCTTCTCTTCTCTCCTTTCTTTCTTTCCTTTCCTCTTCTCTTTCTCTTCTCTTCTCTTCTCTTCTCTTCTCTCCTCTCCTTTCCTCTCTTTCTCTCTCTCTTTCCTCTTCTCTTCTCTTCTCTTCTCTTCTCTTCTCTTCTCTTCTCTTCTCTCCTTTCCTTTCCTTTCCTTTCCTTTCCTTTCCTCTCTCTCTTTCCTCTTCTCCTTTTCTTTCCTTTCCTCTTCTCTCCTTTCCTTTCCTCTCCTCTTTCCTCTTCTCTTCTCTTCTCTTCTCTCTCTTCTCTTCTCTCCTTTCTTTCCTTTCTTTCTCTCCTCTCCTTTCCTCTTCTCTTCTCTTCTCTTCTCTTCTCTTCTCTTCTCTTCTCTTCTTCCTTTCTTTCCTTTCCTTTCCTTTCCTTTCCTCTTCCTTTCCTCTTCTCTTCTCTTCTCTTCTCTTCTCTTCTCTTGATTTTTCCTTTCTTTCTTTCTTCTCTTCTCTTCTCTTCTCTTCTCTTCTCTTCTCTTCTCTTCTCTTTCTCCTTTCCTTTCCTTTCCTTTCCTTTCCTTTCTCTTTCCTTCCTCTCCTCTCCTCTCCTCTTCTCTTCTCTTCTCTTCTCTTCTCTTCTCTTCTCTTCTCTTCTCTTCTCTCCTTTCTTTCCTTTCCTCTCCTCTCCTCTCCTCTTCTCTTCTCTTCTCTTCTCTTCTCTTCTCTTCTCTTCTCTTCTCTTCTCTCCTTTCTTTCTTTCTTCCTTTCACTGAGAATTTCTCTTCTCTTCTCTTCTCTTCTCTTCTCTTCTCTTCTCTTCTCTTCTCTTCTCTTCTCTTCTCTCCTTTCCTTTCCTTTCCTCTCCTCTTCTCTTTCCTCTTCTCTTCTCTTCTCTTCTCTTCTCTTCTCTTCTCTTCTTCTCTTCTCTTCTCTTCTTTCTTCTCTAGCCTCTCCTTCTCTCTCTTCTCTTCTCTTCTCTTCTCTTCTCTTCTCTTCTCTTCTCTTCTCTTCTCTTCTCTTCTCTTCTCTTCTCTTCTCTTCTCTTCTCTTCTCTCTTTCTTTCTCTCCTCTCTTCCTCTTCTCTTCTCTTCTCTTCTCTTCTCTTCTCCTTTCTTTCCTTTCCTTTCCTTTCCTTTCTCTTTCTCTTTCCTCTCCTCTCCTCTCCTTCTCCTCTTCTCTTAGCTCTCTCTCTGTCCTCTTGTTGGGAATTTCTTCTCTCCTTCTTCTCTTCTCTTCATCTCCTCTCCTCTCCTCTTTTCCTCTTCTCCTCCACTACTCTTATTTCCTCTCTCCTTTCCTCTCCTCTCCTCTCCTCTTTCCTGCTGTCTCCTCTTCTCCTCTTCTCCTCCTCTCTTCTCCTCTATTTATCAGATGGTCTTAAACAAATTAACAAGTTTAGAAAACTACAATGTGTGCAGGCATGAGGAGGTAGACGAATAGTTACAATTTTGCAGATTAACACTGGAGTGATATATGATCAGATGGTCTCTGCAAAAGAGCAGAAAAGTAAATAAATTCTATTTTAGACTACAGCCTTTCTCCTCTCCCTCCTTTTTTCTCTCCTCTCACACTACAGCGCTTCCAGATGTCCAGAGCTTGTGGGCTTGACTGTGCCTAGCTAAATCAAACAACTACTGCATGGGAGTTCAGTCCAGCTCTCCAGTTCACTACATATCCAAATCCAATTGATTTGTTGAGTATTTCTGTCAGTTGTGTGAATATAATGTAGTCTACAGGTATATCAATTTGCTGATATTCTGTTTGAATTCTGTTTGTTTTTGTCTCTTTTTGTGAATACCTGGTCACTTCTCACGTAACCAAGCCAACATGATGTCCTTCATGTTTCTGTTTCCCCCTGACGTAACCATAACATATGATCGTCAACCTCAGAAAACCTAAAGTTCTGGAGGGATAAAAACAGAGTTTTCTTTTCACTGAGAATTAAAACAGTGATGAGCATAGACAGACAAGTGAGACATTCTTGCATGTTACTGGGCCTCCACGGCGGGATCAGCAGGAAATCTCTTTTAAATCACCAATTGAAGCACGTCGCACTTGTTTTCTAAGTGGAGAAATGTTGACACAAAGGACCATCAAAGGAGATGCTAGCCAGCCCTCGTAGACAAGAGAGAGAGGGAGGCTGGGATGTATTTCAGTGCTACTTTCCTGAAGTTGATAGGGGTCAAGTCGGTACTGTGGTGGCCGTGCGCACACGAGACACTCGCAGGTGTGCACACCACGGGGGTTAGGACGGAGACAAAGGATTAGGGGGGAGAATGGGAGAGGGAGGGCGGGGTGCTGTTGCCAAGCTAGCCACCTGTCGCTCGGTTGTTGGGAATTTGTAAGGACTTCCTTTCATCCGGCTGTAGCATGGCTCCCCGTGGGCCCGCTGAGGGTCCTGCCAGAACAGAGGCCTGATTGAAAGCCACTGCAGATGGACGGAGGATGAAGCTGTGCAACAGAGTTGGATTCGTAACCTCAATTTCTTCAAATTCAAATTGCTAGCTTTTCTAATCCCTGGTGTGACTTGGAGCCCTGTAAGGGGCAGGATGGAATCCATACTGCTAAGGAAGCACAGTGACTCCTGTTACAGCTGCAGTAGCAGGAGTTTTTGGAGGAAGGCTCACACAGTACTCCCATCCTCAGGATACAGAGATCCAGGTCAGGATCCAACTGAGTGGGTAGTGCAGGAGCAGATGCCTGCCTGGGGTTCTCCAGAGAACAGACGTCTAGACCGGGGGCTGGTTTCAAGCGAGAGCAATTTGTTACCTAAATCTGTTGCAAACTGCTATATCTCTTGAATCCTTTGGGATCATGAAGAATGCTGTGAGATCAATCATGAAGACTGAAATACAGAGAAATAATAATACGGCCAGTGTACACCAAAGCAATGCTGTTTTAATCAACGTCACTAAGCTGATTTAATCAACGTCACTAAGCTGATTTAATCAACGTCACTAAGCTGATTTAGTCAACGTCACTAAGCTGATTTAATCAACGTCACTAAGCTGATTTAATCAACGTCACTAAGCTGATTTAGTCAACGTCACTAAGCTGATTTAGTCAACGTCACTAAGCTGATTTAATCAACGTCACTAAGCTGATTTAATCAACGTCACTAAGCTGATTTAGTCAACGTCACTAAGCTGATTTAATCAACGTCACTAAGCTGATTTAGTCAACGTCACTAAGCTGATTTAGTCAACGTCACTAAGCTGATTTAATCACGTCACTAAGCTGATTTAGTCACTAAGCTGATTTAGTCAACGTCACTAAGCTGATTTAGTCAACGTCACTAAGCTGATTTAATCAACGTCACTAAGCTGATTTAATCAACGTCACTAAGCTGATTTAGTCAACGTCACTAAGCTGATTTAGTCAACGTCACTAAGCTGATTTAGTCAACGTCACTAAGCTGATTTAGTCAACATCACTAAGCTGATTTAGTCAACGTCACTAAGCTGATTTAGTCAACGTCACTAAGCTGATTTAGTCAACATCACTAAGCTGATTTAGTCAATGTCACTAAGCTGATTTAGTCAACGTCACTAAGCTGATTTAGTCAATGTCACTAAGCTGATTTAGTCAACGTCACTAAGCTGATTTAGTCAACATCACTAAGCTGATTTAGTCAATGTCACTAAGCTGATTTAGTCAACGTCACTAAGCTGATTTAGTCAACATCACTAAGCTGATTTAGTCAATGTCACTAAGCTGATTTAGTCAATGTCACTAAGCTGATTTAGTCAATGTCACTAAGCTGATTTAGTCAATGTCACTAAGCTGATTTAGTCAACATCACTAAGCTGATTTAGTCAACGTCACTAAGCTGATTTAGTCAATGTCACTAAGCTGATTTAGTCAATGTCACTAAGCTGATTTAGTCAACGTCACTAAGCTGATTTAGTCAACGTCACTAAGCTGATTTAGTCAACATCACTAAGCTGATTTAGTCAATGTCACTAAGCTGATTTAGTCAACATCACTAAGCTGATTTAGTCAACATCACTAAGCTGATTTAGTCAATGTCACTAAGCTGATTTAGTCAATGTCACTAAGCTGATTTAGTCAATGTCACACATGGAAGTTTGGAGGGAGAATTGTTTCTGTATCAGTTTCATGTCTGTGCGTTGTTCGTGTTTCTTGTTTTGTATTATGTTTTGTTCATTTATTAAATGATTCACTCCCTGAACTTCCTTCCTGACTACCAGCGCACACGTTACATGTATGAATCATCTATTGATGAATTGTCTAACTGTAGTCAGTTAGATAGACACATTGACCCCTTCCGGGAGTGGTCAATACTCCACAGCCAATCTGCAGTGGCCTACTGTAGTCAGTTAGATAGACATATTGACCCCTTCCGGGAGTGGTCAATACTCCAC
This sequence comes from Oncorhynchus tshawytscha, assembly GCF_018296145.1. NCBI lineage: Eukaryota > Metazoa > Chordata > Actinopteri > Salmoniformes > Salmonidae > Oncorhynchus > Oncorhynchus tshawytscha. The sequence goes on from NW_024609816.1 coordinate 194,593, forward strand.
AGCCAATCTGCAGTGGCCTACTGTAGTCAGTTAGATAGACACATTGACCCCTTCCGGGAGTGGTCAATACTCCACAGCCAATCTGCAGTGGCCTACTGTAGTCAGTTAGATAGACATATTGACCCCTTCCGGGAGTGGTCAATACTCCACAGCCAATCTGCAGTGGCCTACTGTAGTCAGTTAGATAGACACATTGACCCCTTCCGGGAGTGGTCAATACTCCACAGCCAATCTGCAGTGGCCTACTGTAGTCAGTTAGATAGACACATTGACCCCTTCCGGGAGTGGTCAATACTCCACAGCCAATCTGCAGTGGCCTACTGTAGTCAGTTAGATAGACATATTGACCCCTTCCGGGAGTGGTCAATACTCCACAGCCAATCTGCAGTGGCCTACTGTAGTCAGTTAGATAGACACATTGACCCCTTCCGGGAGTGGTCAATACTCCACAGCCAATCTGCAGTGGCCTACTGTAGTCAGTTAGATAGACATATTGACCCCTTCCGGGAGTGGTCAATACTCCACAGCCAATCTGCAGTGGCCTACTGTAGTCAGTTAGATAGATCGGAGACTGTTGACCGTAATAAGAGGTACTAACACTTGTACACAGCTGTGAGCGTTTTATCCTTTTACAAGTCCAATGAAACAGGAGGCCCTTCCCATTTTACAAGGCTCCAATCTAATATACATGTTTAGCATATTCCGACATATGTGCACAAGACTTCCAATCCACCGCACCTTTGGGCCCACGGCCCCGTGGCCCTGTAACCAGCTCTGCCTTGCACGTACAATATTGGAACTGAAAAAAACTGAGCTGATATGTTTTGATTCTAAAGGAAGCATAATGCTCCTCCGGGCTAACCTGTCAGCTCCCAGTGGTTTACCACAAAGCATGAGAGGAGAGGAGAGGAGAGGAGAGGAGAGGAGAGAGAGGAGAGGAGAGGAGAGGAGAGGAGAGGAGAGGAGAGGAGAGGAGAGGAGAGGAGAGAGAGAGAGAGGAGAAGAGAAGAGAAGAGAAGAGAAGAGAAGAGAAGAGAGGAGAAGAGAAGAGAAGAGAAGAGAAGAGAAGAGAAGAGAAGAGAAGAGAAGAGAAGAGAAGAGAAGAGAAGAGAAGAGAAGAGAAGGGAAGAGAAGGGAAGAGAAGAGAAGAGAAGACATCCCCTAAAGCCTGTGTACTACAGCCAGTAGCATAATGCCAGGGCCCAGTGCTCTCTGTCCTCTTCAATTGGGCCTGGATTTACAGACTGGAAAAATCTCTCTGTGCTGTCAATCACTGGATTTAATAAAAACAAAGTATAATATTGCGGTCTCGCTTGCTTTCCGTCCCCTCTGAGAGTTTGAACACGAGGGAGGGTGTTTGCATGCCGAACTTTTATTACCCCTCCTCCACTAACGCTTAGGAAAATTGGGATCGTTGCAACAAACCCCCATCTGGTCCACATTAGCTAAACCACCTTGAGTTTTTCTAATCATCAAATGAAACGTTGGTATATTAGAATTAGAAAAAAACCTCAATAGCTCAAAGCTCCTTCTTCAATCCAGACATGGTGCCACTACTTTTTCAATGGTGTTTAAACAGATTTCCTAAAGAAAAATAGCCTTAACCCCCCACATGATACCACCTCCACTTCACTGAGCCTACACACTGTGTTTGCTTGGCTTTGTGATGGAAAGTCAAACTTGCGGTGGGTCAGTTGTATATTTAGCCAGCGTCTTCCTGAGCCAGCCAGGGATATTGTCTACATCCCAAATAGCACCCTATTCCCCATGTAGTGCACTATTTTTTGCCAGGGCCCCATCCAATTCCCTGTGTAGTGCAGTACCTATAGGGCTCTGGTCAAAAGTAGTGCAGGGGAATAGTGTGCCATTTTGGACGCAGACATTGAGAGGTGTGAGGAGGAAGGGAACATTATAGACAGAGTGGTCTGCTTATATTGTCCCCTACGTCTAATGGAGGTTTGAGCTTGACGTATTTCTTCATGATCCTTTGAATGATGCTCTATTTGTAATGTTTCTGAATGAATAGGTGAAGGGAAGACAGAATGTAAATGACTTGTGATATGGGACCAATAGGGGCATGATAACTGTAATTATAAACTGGGTGGTTCGAGCCCTGAATGCTGATTGGCTGACAGCCGTGATATATCAGACCAAATATCACACCCCTTCTGGACTTATTGCTTAAGTATAGTGTAAACGGTTTGTTAAACTCATTTGTAGGTATGCCTACTATCCACCAAATGACTATTTATTGATATCAGGGTCAGTATGATCATTTCAAAAGCTCATATTCCTAACCCCAGGGTTCATAACACTGATATTTGACATTTTTCAATGACATGTCAAAGAAAAATAGTATTTCTGAAATACACTGTGTACTAGGTTTAAATCAATGAAAATATATTCTAACCTCATTCTTGGTATTTGGCATTCCCACAAAACCCAGGTATGCACCACAACAGACCAAAATGTCATAGGAAACATTGGCATTAATATAAGACAAATGCCACACATTCAGAGAACAGGAATGATCCCAATATCGCCGGAGGTGCCTATTACCCAAAACCCAGGTCCAGGTTTCACGTCTCTCTCTACCCAGACATATTAGGCCTGTCTGTGAACTGTCAAACACAGGGGCCAATGACTAATCTAGGAGCACTGCCGTCCTGTGCCTGGTTTCAAGCCAAAGCGCCTTCGAAAAGCAGAGAGAGAGAGCGAGAGAGACCATTTCTGCTCTGACAAATCTACTCAGGACTTGGCTAGCTGGGGTGTGTACTCTTGTGATTTCCCCTTGAACCCCCACCTTCCCGTTTTCTCTCCTACAGCTACTGAATAAAACTCTAAGACTAAGAGGTCTGAGGAGAAGGTGAGGAGGAGGAGTGGTGAGGAGGAGGGGGAGAAGGGATGAAGAGGAGGAGGAGGGGTGAGGAGGAGAGGGGATAAGTAGGAGGAGGGGTGAGTAGGAGGGAGGAGGAGGAAGAGGGGAGATGAGGAAGATGGGTAAGGAAGCAGGCTTCTTACAGAAGCCCAGGCAGCCTTTTCATATCCCTCAATGTGTCTTCATTCATTTAACCTTCACCTGGAAAAGTCATTGGAGAGAGAAACGTCTTCCTCCCCAAGAGACCTGACTACAGACACATGTTCTCTTTCAGTCTACAGTAGAGGAAACGTCTGTTTATTCCAGACACACAGGCTGATTCCATGCTTGGTGCTGTAGTTGTCGACAGGTTGTGTTAAGAACCAGAAGAGGTTCAGATGTAACTCTATCCAGTGCCCACAGGTAGGAGGGGAAAGTGGGGGAGGACCATAGCACTAGACACCAGCCCCCATACTAACGACATTACAGTGACCACAGACAGCTATGAGCTGAAACCTAACCACACACAGTTTAAGAATAGGGATTGGATAGGATAAATCTTCATCAGGTTCAGAATGAGATTTATAAATACATGGCATGAACACATTAAGATCAGCTGACAAATCACCACAATTGACTGCAAGATAAAACAATGATTTTTCTTGTCATTCTGTATTTGTAACTGCCTACATGGATTGCTACACAGCACACACATACAGTCCAATAGGTGACGAGATCTACACAACATTAGACTGGCACATGTTTATTTATTGAACCTTTACTTAACTAGACAAGTCAATTAAGAACTCATTCTTATTTACAATGACAGTCTACCCCGACCAAACCCGGGCGACACTTGGCCAACTGTACGCCTCCCTATGTGACTCCCAATCACGGCCGGATGTGACACAGGATGGATACGAACCAGGGACTGTAGTGATGCCTCTGAGATGCAGTGTCTTGGACCGCTGCATCACTCAGGAGCCCACATCAGTCAAGTCAGCTTCATAATATGTTCCCTTCAATATATTCAAAATGATTTCAACATGTTTCCAAGCCAAAGAAAACAGCCAGAAACCAATTAGGATGGCTGCCATTCAAGGTGGCATGGCCTGGCAAATGATCCCAACCACAGTTAAGCATGGTTCAAGGGTTTTCAATAAACTCATTCCCTCTCGTCTGGTTTAATTTACAAGGTTTAACATTCAACAACGCAAAATGGGATGCTTTGGCTACTGCATTTTGATTAGCTGTTACTTAGCTCTACACCAGAACTGTCCAGTTGTTCACTAAATCAACTAACTCCTTATTACGGTCATTACAGCAGAGGCTGAAAGACTCAATCTGTCACCTCTCAGGAATAGGATTGCAACATTTCCCAAAATTCCCTGGTTTTCAAGAAATCCCGGTTGGAAGATTCCCGGAATCAATAGAGGGAATAAGCAGGAAGTCTAATATTTTGGGGAAAGTTACTGTAATTTTGGAACCCTACAGCAGAGGCTGAAAGACAAAATCAGTAACATCTCAGAAAAGTCACCTCTCATCCAGGAAGGAGGACCATTTTGTCCTCCTATAAAGGGGTAATTGGTACATTCATTTTGGGACATTTAATGAATGATATCTACCCATTATATTTTTGTATAAACTGCAGATTTCCCCTTTCAGGAGTGACTTTGAAATGTATTTTAAACTGCAGCCACAAATGGCTTCAAAGGAATTATAGTACATTAATAGCTCAAATCCTAATGTAATCTTAATCCAGACTGTGCGTAATAATGGTAGAAACAGATGGATTGACCAGATTGTGTGAGAACAGCCAAAGCCTGATCTTGCATAGTTCCACTGGACATTGAGAACAAGAGTGCTACCCATTACCTGACCACAACCACCAGGTAAATGAAGTGTGACTGTACGTGGTCAAGTAGGGGGGAGCTTTTCCCCTGTGGCAAAACCTTACCCCTGTTCAATAAAATCAGTCCATTGATGTTTCCTCGTCTTCTTGGGTCTATTGAATACTAAGACCGTGAGGTCTGGATAAATCCAGACACACAAATGTGTGTGTGTTACAAACGAAGCCTGGAGGGCAGACACGGTGCAGTCCTGTCTTCCACCCAGCAGAGCAGTCGGCCCAGGGACACCAGTTCCCCCTGTCTGTTAACAACACTACCGGACAGAATCTACGGTCCAAGTCCACCCATTTAGTGTTAAAGCCATATTGTGTAATAACCTATGGCAATAACCCATAAACCAAATATCTATGTTAACCTCTGTTTAACTTGTAAATTAAGAGAAGGAGCAGCCTGACCTTTCATCTTCGCAGTTTAAGTAGTATGACATGATGCATGGAGGAGAGCCTCCTGTCTGGCCCACTAATGACTGCCTCAGCAGAGGAGAAATCAGACCCGGCAGCGGCTCACAGAGGAACTCAACTGTCAGACACCATCACTTCTCCCATTTAGCACTGGGTTGTAATTCATCCTTCCCAACAACCCGACGACTCAGTTTGGATTTGTTTAGTCTGCCTGTTCAGGTCCTGTCTGAACAATACAAGTGGGATATGTTACGTTTTGTTAAGTTTGTGTTTGTTGAGGTCTTTTCTCTCTCTCTCTCTACTGTGTGTGTGTGTGTGTGTGTGTGTGTGTGTGTGTGTGTGATTTTACAGTGATTGTCATGTAAAATCAGTTTCATAAAAGAGATGTCGTACTGTTTAGGACTTAGGAGAAATCCGTTCCGCTCACTCATTCCCCAAGATGCTGTCCTCTAGATGAGGGGATGGGATATTTCTGTCTAAACATTTGTCTAAGGATTCTTCTTCCTCTCCATAAACCCCAGAGCAGCTGACCATTTGGGACTTCTCTGTCCAGGCACCACACTGTTTCTGGCAGGTTCCAGGTTCTAAGACAGCACAGATAGAAGAGCTAGCTTCCTGTGCAGACTGCTTTTTACAGAAACAGAGTTTTATAAGCATCAGAGCCAGTACATGGAGGTCTGGAAAGGAACACTGAGAATGTAATAGTGGAGGATCTCCGTGGTTGGTATCCACCACAAAATGAAGCCATATTGGAGTGTCACTTCAGATTCCAACTTGTGGTGTGTTTACTATATAAGTAAACAGTGACTTCTCTTACAGCTGGAATCCTTATCGGTGAAACAACCAGGTCCGTTTGGGATATTACAACAACATAGAGGTTACTGGAAACAACCAGGTCCGTTTGGGATATTACAACAATATAGAGGTTACTGGAAACAACCAGGTCCGTTTGGGATATTACAACAACATAGAAGTTACTGGAAACAACCAGGTCCGTTTGGGATATTACAACAACATAGAAGTTACTGGAAACAACCAGGTCCGTTTGGGATATTACAACAACATAGAAGTTACTGGAAACAACCAGGTCCGTTTGGGATATTACAACAACATAGAGGTTACTGGAAACAACCAGGTCCGTTTGGGATATTACAACAACATAGAAGTTACTGGAAACAACCAGGTCCGTTTGGGATATTACAACAACATAGAAGTTACTGGAAACAACCAGGTCCGTTTGGGATATTACAACAACATAGAAGTTACTGGAAACAACCAGGTCCGTTTGGGATATTACAACAACATAGAAGTTACTGGAAACAACCAAACAGTTTTTTCCCCTCAGACATTGCAGGTGCGATAGAAAAGCACAATATGTACTGCAGTTGTTTTTATCATGATGATCCTCAGCTGGGCAACAAAAACAATAACAACGGTGTTGGGGCGGCCAGTGGCAATGTTTCCACCTACTGGGGATTCCAGCTGTAAGGTCCAGTGAATTTACTTTCTACCAATCGTGACACAAGACTATGGTAGCCTGCTAAGCTAAAGCCTAGACATCAGCTCAGGGAGCTACCACAAGTCCTCAGGTCTCAGACAAGGTAACTCATCACGCGAGGGTCACAAGCTCATCATGTATGTATATTTTGTAATCAGCTGCTCCTCATTCTGTGCCACTGGTTTTGCTCAGCACAGCAGTTGATGTTGAAGCTGTGCCTCAGGCCACAGTACATGTGTTACTGCCTGTGTGCAAACAGCAAGGCTGATGTGTCAGGGCAGTCACCCCATGTCAACTCCAACACATGGGAGAGATCACTATAAAACACTGTTGGATGAGAGAAGCGTTCATGTCTGGAAAATTGCTGCCGCAGCAAGAAGGTAACAGTGACATGTTCTGTCAACATATTTTTCTTCCGTTGTTGAATCACTGACATATTATATTTTATACAAAGTTACCAAATGTTGTTTGTATGGGCCAAGTTGACAGTTGAATGATTGGGTGAAGTTGAAATGTAGAAAATGTTCTGTGTAGAATGGTCATGTAGTCCAAGCAGTTGTGTAACACTGTAAGACATTCTGCCTTCAAACAATGTATTGTCTTTCCTTACAATTGTGAATTTGCATGTATACACAGCCTTTTATTGAATTACCTCTAATTAGTACAACAAACAATGCTTTATGAGAAACCTTTATTTCATCAGATTGATCAGATCAGATTGGAGCCAAACATCGTATTTCCATTCACCTACAATTCAAATTGACTACCGGCAGTAAGACCAGGGGGCACAGCTGCTGTCAGAATACCATTTATACCATTTCAAGATCAAGTGAAAAATTGGTGGTAAATATCCACAGATGTACTGACGTCTCTGTCATGAATATAAGTGTGAGAGGGACTCTGCGGTCTGGTAGAGTCGGTGGAGCTTGAGGGAGACGACACACGAGTGAGAGGCAGGGAGATTTACAGGCCCTGCAGGGTAGAGCTGAGCCAACTCTACCTGGAGGAAGCCTCTGGCACTGACAGGCTCCTGGCTGGAGCTCCTGGCTGGGGCTCCTGGCTGGGACTCCTGGAGGCTAACCAATCACTAGAACACAGAGCAGCCAACATGGAGAACACTCAGTATGATTTAAACATTTAGCCTGTGAGGGGTAAGATAAGTCTGAAAACAGTGGTGTGTTGTTGAATGTGTAATATGGATGTAGGTTGACCTCCGGTAGGTAACACCTCTGGTCTGTTTCTACTTAGGTCTTAGAAGCAGTGGTCTTATTTGAAACAGAAATTGTTATACAAAGTATTCACTGGGTAATGTTTCGAATTCACCACATCAATTTAAATATTTTTGCAAAACAGGAAATATTTTCAGACCTGCTAGAGAACATTTGTGGGTTTCGCAATACGAGAAAGTGATATTTTCCTCACCAAAGTGTTTCCAGCACATATTTAGGTGGATATAAATAATCTGCTGTTTCTCTGTATCTTTCCTTACCAGAACACATAACCCTACTTACCATCTGAACAGAAGTGCTCAGGGACCACAGGGTTTTTACTGGGATTGTTTTATTGTTCACGGTGTGTTTCCTCTAAACCTACCGACTGGGTTCGTCTCAGTGCTGATGTCATCTCTGGTTTCTGTTAGGATAGAAAGCAATCATTCAGATATTTTTCAATAATATAGGTTCAGTAGTTAAAGAATTCTGCTGTGGATCTTCATTTTTGTAAAGCCGTAGTTTGGAATCATGGTAGAATAGAAGCCAGATGAACCTCTACTCTTGGCTTCATCAGTACCATTGGGTCTACCATTGACATGCTCCATACTGTCCAAGTCCTGCTGTTCTCTGGCTGTGTCCAACACTCCATTCACTACACCCCTACAACTACCCCTACGTAGGGCCTGCTCCGTGGCTGTGCCTGTGACCTCTTGGCTTTGGATATCTCTATCTCTACTGTTTAGACTTGTATTCTCATCATTTTCACCTCCATTGACTGTAGTCCCCTGCTCTCCGGGCATACAGACAGTACCCTGACAGCCCACCATCACATCCTCTTCACTGTTGAGATCAATGAGCACTCTGCTGGTTCTCTCTCTCCCCACTGTGGGGTCCCTCTGAGTCTCTCTATCCAGCTCCTCGCTCCCATTGGTTGGATCCTGCCTGGTGGTTGTCTGCATGCTGTCGACATGGTCTGGGTTTATGGTTCTCCTTCCTGGAGGTTGTTTGTATTTTCTCACATCACTTGGAGGAGAACTGTCAGTCTCGTCGCTGCTACTGTCGTCTGTCACTGTATTGGGGATGAAGAGTCGGTTAGAACTGTCAACTGATTCCATTTTGAATTTACTCTTTGTACGAAAATCTATGGATATGAATAAGTGCTATTGGTTTAAAACGTTTTTATTCTAAGTATGTTAATTCTATGTTTGATTAAATACACTGTTGGCCAAGGACTTCATCTAGTAGATAATGACATATCTTGAATCTCAGTAGAGGGTTTGGCGGCTGCTACAACCACATGATTTTTTCCGTCTCTGTTGCTGTCCTACAACAAGACAAGCCCAGGTGATGTCATGTTCAGTCTCTTACATAGTGTTAGTTACATGTCTATGGGATGTAATTATAAGAGGCTGGAATTCTGACCCGCAGAATTAGAATCCTGTGTTACCTTCTGCATTTCTGTTTGAGGTAAAAACAGTGACGCTACATCAATTATCTAGCTACCATTTCTTTACATTGGTGTAAAACATGACATACCAGTTTGTGTAATCTTTGTATTAGATCCCAGAGAGTCATCATAATCCTCTGAAGAAAGAAAGAAAGAAAGAAAGAGAGAGATAGAGAGAGAGAGAGAAAGAGATAAGAGAGAAATAAAAAGAGAGAGAGAGAATCAGAATTGGTATGGCCGTAACAGTCTATGAAATCAATATTACCAGATTCATTTTCCCCTACGGATATTTCAGTGACAGATTATTTTGATATTTAATATACCTCTGCTTTCTGCTGAGTTACTTTCAGATCGTTCTGCATCTGTGGGACATTGAATAAAACAACTCTGAAAATGATATTGAAACTTCCTATATAGCATTATTTTCAAACCATATTCCACACACCTGTAAGATCATCGGAGTTGCATTTCTCTTTGGATCTGGCATCTGAGTCTACAACATCTGATACATGATCAGATAATGATCAATAACACAAAAAACACATGATCAACCACATATCAATAACACTAACTACTTACTATTGATAACTTCCCAGCTCAACCTTCCCCACACTAACCTGTTAAACAAGCAGAGTTTTCAGTCTGCGTAACATTTGAGATTTCTGGAAGACAAATGATTGCGGAGTAATGATTCACATAATGTAACATTGATTTCATTATATTTCACAACAAAGTTTGACCGTTTGATTATAAACTAAACGTAATTTTAAAAAACTACCTGCAGAGTTCTCTGTTGGTCTTAAAGGACTTGGTCTTGCTGTTGAACACAGTAATAAATTAGGTCAACATAGCAATAACAGATGCTAGTTAGAAACATTTCCCTCAAACATCAACATCTACTTTCACTAACCAGGGGTTGGAGCTGGTTTACCAAAGGTGTTTTCAGGACCTGGGGAAAGTAGAAAAGAAAGATGGCAGATCGAGTTAATGATTTTAAAAGTAACAAAATGAGGATAGATAAATAAATATATAAGTGTGAAGAACAGACCTTTGATTTTTCCTGAGGTGCTTTGAGTAGCGGGAGCAACATCAAGGGCACCTGTAACAACATCTGAGAATGAGCTACCTAACCAACAGCTTATTAGACTCTCACCACCTCTGATCATTTTTTGAAAATGTGATTTCTCCATCAAGACTAACAACTGTTTGGGTCTCATCAACACAAGACAATAAATAGGTGCATTAGCATGTAGCCAACCATCTCACCATTCAAAAAGCTTAACACATCCTCACTTCTGTCTGAAAGGGAAACAGGACTATTATTAACTGATTGAATCACAATAACCTCAGTAATATCATGTCATATTACTGTATCAGACCTTTTCACCACAGCAATAAAAGCAAGTTGTTTTTGGCCAGTGTATGACACGCTGAACAATTCACTGGAAAAGCTTACTGGAGCAAATCGACATAGGCTGATATATGATCCTTGTTTAGGTGATATATGATCCTTGTTTAGGTGATATATGATCCTTGTTTAGGTGATATATGATCCTTGTTTAGGGTAAATGAAGCTTACCTTTCATTGGTACCATGAACACAACAGCCACTAGCGTCAGAACTGACAGAGAACACAGGGAGCTACGAGAAAAATAAAGAGCATTGGCCTTTTCAGTTGTCCAGTTGACTAGGTATCCCCCCATTCCCTTCCCTTTTATAACGAAGATAGTTGTTCAGTTGACTAGGTATCCCCCCATTCCCTTCCCTTTTATAACGAAGATAGTTGTACAGTTGACTAGGTATCCCCCCATTCCCTTCCCTTTTATAAAGAAGATAGTTGTACAGTTGACTAGGTATCCCCCATTCCCTTCCCTTTTATAAAGAAGATAGTTGTACAGTTGACTAGGTATCCCCCATTCCCTTCCCTTTTATAAAGAAGATAGTTGAACAGTTGACTAGGTTTCCCCCATTCCCTTCCCTTTTATAAAGAAGATAGTTGAACAGTTGACTAGGTTTCCCCCATTCCCTTCCCTTTTATAAAGAAGATAGTTGTTCAGTTGACTAGGTATCCCCCATTCCCTTCCCTTTTATAAAGAAGATAGTTGTACAGTTGACTAGGTATCCCCCATTCCCTTCCCTTTTATAAAGAAGATAGTTGTACAGTTGACTAGGTTTCCCCCATTCCCTTCCCTTTTATAAAGAAGATAGTTGTTCAGTTGACTAGGTATCCCCCATTCCCTTCCCTTTTATAAAGAAGATAGTTGTTCAGTTGACTAGGTATCCCCCATTCCCTTCCCTTTATAAAGAAGATAGTTGAACAGTTGACTAGGTATCCCCCATTCCCTTCCCTTTTATAAAGAAGATAGTTGAACAGTTGACTAGGTATCCCCCATTCCCTTCCCTTTTATAAAGAAGATAGTTGTACAGTTGACTAGGTATCCCCCATTCCCTTCCCTTTTATAAAGAAGATAGTTGTACAGTTGACTAGGTATCCCCCATTCCCTTCCCTTTTATAAAGAAGATAGTTGTACAGTTGACTAGGTATCCCCCATTCCCTTCCCTTTTATAAAGAAGATAGTTGTTCAGTTGACTAGGTATCCCCCTTCCCTTCCCTTTTATAAAGAAGATAGTTGTCCAGTTGACTAGGTATCCCCACATTCCCTTCCCTTTTATAAAGAAGATAGTTGTACAGTTGACTAGGTATCCCCCCATTCCCTTCCCTTTTATAAAGAAGATAGTTGTACAGTTGACTAGGTATCCCCCCATTCCCTTCCCTTTTATAAAGAAGATAGTTGTACAGTGTTAAATCTAATGCTTTGTAAGACTAAGTCAAGACAACGCACAACATTTCAATTAAATGTTACATGACCTAAATGTTACATTGTTAAAAAGAATATATCAATCAAAGAGGCCATGATGCAATAAAAAAGTGACTTACAGCTCCATGATGGGTGGAAGTCATCACACGAGTCCTCTATCTCTTTGTTAAAAGACCCATCAGAGGTTTTATACCTGTCCTTATAGCTGATTGGCTGGAACCACAGAGACAATAGACACAGACCCACTTCTATGAGATAGAATGGGGGCTGTGTCAGGTGTCTCTGCAGGAAACAGTGCATGACCGTGGGAATGTTTTAAGATTGAGGAATCAGATGAGCATTTAAACAAAAAGGTTTACAGTTGACAAATGACTCATTATAATATCAGTCGACAAACAACCCACCGACTTAGAAGACAAATACTCCCAAGATGTGACTGTTCATTCAAGAGGTGTACAAAACAAAGACCTTCTCTTTCTAGACTATGTTGATTATAGGTGACTGGTTGTGTGGTCAGTGATGCAAACAAAACGTGCCTCTGGCATTTCCTTCTCATTGTTACAGCGATTTAGAAGAGGGTGGGCCTACACAATGAGTGGATTCATTGATACCGCACTCTTCAAGTGTAGCATAAGCATATACAGTGAGTGTATGTAACATTAGAAACAGCTGGTCTTTCTATGACATAGACTTAGCAGGGGAATCAAGGTTAGATGAAGGGGAGGAGACAGGTTAAAAAAAAAAACATTTTAAAGCCTTGAGACAATTGAGACATTGATTGTGTATGTGTGCCATTCAGAGGGTGGATGGTCAACACAGAATATTTAAGTGCCTTTGAATGGGGTATGCTGGGTTTTTCAGTTTCCCATGTGTATCAAGAATGGTCCACCACCCAAAGGACATCCAGCCAACTTGACACAACTGTGGGAAGCATTGGAGTCAACATGGGTCAGCATCCCTGTGGAACGCTTGACACCTTGTAGAGTCCATGCCCCGACAAATTGAGGGCTGTTCAGAGGGCAAGATGGGGTGCAACTCAATATTAGGAAGGTGTTCCTAATATTTTGTCCACTCATTGTACGTTGTCCATTAGCCATAACGACCAAAGAGGAAGTATTTTCATTCTGTATTCAATATTTCTCTTATCAAAGGCATTCTTATTTGGTCGTTCAATATTTCTCTGTTTTCAAATTCTTCTTTGGTTGTTCAGAACAGCACTGTTTAATTGAACATTGCAAAACCCTCTGATATTGCCGACTACTTTAATGACTTTTTCCTTGGCAAGATTAGCAAACATAGGCATGACATGCCAATAACAAACTCTAAACCTTAATTTTCATGCATAACTGAATTTGAATTCTGTAAAGTGAGTGTGGAAGAGGTGAAAACAGTATTGCTGTCTATCAATAATGACAAACCGTCTGGTACTGACAACTTGTATGGTAGCGGACTATTGCCACTCCTATCTATCTAAGCCTACAGGACAGTGTGTGTCTCAGGGCTGGAGGGAAGTAAAAGTACTTCTGATACCCAAGAATAGCAAAGCACCCTTTACTGGTTCAAACAGCCGACCAATCAGCCTGCTACCAACCCTTAGTCAACTTTTGGAAAAAAATGTGTTTGACCAGGTACAATGCTATTTCACAGTAAACAAATTAACAACAGACTTTCAACTCACTTATAGGGAAGGGCCCTCAACTTGTACAGCCTTGACACAAATGACTGATGATTGGCTGAAAGAAACTAATAATAAGAAGATTGTAGGAGCTATTTTGCTAGACTTCAGTGCAGCTTTTGACATTATTGATATGCTGCTGCTGAAAAAACATAGACTACCATTCAAAAGTTTGGGGTCACTTAGAAATGTCCTTGTTTTTTAAAGAAAAGCACATTTTTTGTCCATTAAAATAACATACAATTTATCAGAAATATAGTGTCGACATTGTTAATGTTGTAAATGACTATTATAGCTGGAAATGGCAGATTTCTTATGGAATATCTACATAGGCGTACAGAGGCCCATTATCAACGACCATCACTCCTGTGTTCCAATGGCACGTTGTGTTAGCTAATCCAAGTGAATAATTTTAAAAGGCTAATTGATCATTAGAAAACCCTTTTGCAATTATGTTAGCACTACTGAAAACTTTTGTGCTGAGTAAAGAAGCAATAAAACTGGCCTTCTTTAGACTAGTTGAGTATCTGGAGCATCAGCATTTGTGGGTTCGATTACAGGCTCAAAATGGCCGGAAACAAATAACTTTCTCCTGAAACTCGTCAGTATATTCTTGTTCTCAGAAATGAAGGCTATTCCATGTGAGAAATTGCCAAGAAAGTGAAGATCTGTTACAACGCTGTGTACTACTTCCTTCACAGAACAGTGCAAACTGGCTCTAACCAGAATAGAAAGAGGAGTTGGAGGCCTTGGTGCACAACTGAGCAAGAGGACAAGTACATTAGTGTCTAGTTTGAGAAACAGACGCCTCACAAGTCCTCAACTGGCAGCTTCATTAAATAGTACCCGCAAAACACCAATCTCAACGTCAACAGTGAAAAGGCGACTCCAGGATGCTGGCCTTCTAGGCAGAGTTGCAAAGAAAAAGCCATATCTCGGACTGGCCAATAAAAAGAAAAGATTAAGACGGGCAAAAGAACACAGACACTGGATAGAAGAACTCTGCCTAGAAGGCCAGCATCCCAGAGTCACCTCTTCACTGTTGACTTGAGACTGGTGTTTTGCAGGTACTATTTAATGAAGCTGCCAGTTGAGGACTTGTGAGGTGTCAACGGCGCCGTTGTTTTGGGTCGCCTACTGGGATCCGATCCATTGTCCTGGGTGGTGGTCGAAACAGAGGATCCGCTTCGGGAAAGTCGTATCCCTGGTCGTAATGTTGGTAAGTTGATGTTGCTCTTATATCCAATAGTTCCTCCCGGCTGTATGTAATAAGACTTAAGATTTCCTGGGGTAACAGTGTAAGAAAAACTAAATACTGCATAGTTTCCTAAGAACACGAAGCGTTCATCTCTGTCGGCACCAAACACATACCCGGGGAAACATTTTCTGTTGCTGCAGGATTCATTTCCTGCTGTAGCAAACAGGCTCAAATTAATATCATACGTATGTGTTTTTATCACACCTGCACTACGGCCGAGTTATATGATCAAATGCTGCAAAGATGGACATATGCAATTGGCCAAAAACAGAGCAGCACGGTTCGCCCTTAAATGTACACTGAGGGCTAATATCAAGAAAATCAACGTGAATCTCTCCTGGCACAAAGGGGAGGAGAGATTCTATTCATCACTACTTGATTTTGTGAGAGGTATTGACGTGCTGAAAGTACCAGACTGTCTGTTCAAACAGCTAACACACCTCAGACAGCCATACATACCCCACAAGAAATGCCACCAGTGGTCTCTTCACAGTCCCCAAGTCCAGAAGAGGCTGGGAAACACACAGTACTACATAGAGCCATGACTACATGGAACTCTATTCCACATTAGGTAATTCAAGCTAGCGGTAAAATCAGATTTAAAAACCTCCAGATAAAACAAAACCTCAAGGCACAATGTGAACTGTGAAGAGACACACACCCACACATTGTAATATTGTATTGTTGTAATATTGTACATTTTGTACTGTACATTTGTAAAGGTGGAGCAAATATGCAAATGTGTATAGTGCACAATGTATTGTGTGATGTGTTGTTTTGTTGTGATGTAGACTATTGTTTTGTTGTGATGTGTTGTTTTGTTCAAGTTTGGACCCCAGGAAGAGTAATGGCTGCCTTGGCAGAAGCTAATGGGGATTCTAATAAAATACTAATGTTTTGGAGTTATGCATTAGTTAGATGTCCATGGGTCCGGAACGTCATACATACCTGGGGTGCATTCAGTTCGATTAAACAGTAGCTAGGTAGTGTGACGGTTTGTACGGAACAACACGTTTCTTCAAAACATTCAACATTTCAACATTCTTGGACAGACGTTGAGGTACGCTTTCTCCGCTTAGTGGGTGTAGTAGGGTGTGGCTTGAAGCAATGAGTGACGAAAGGTCAGTGGAGCGTTCCCCAACCCACAACACAATCATTCCCCGTTTTTCAATTGGTCAATCAGAACAGCACCGTTTCCGTTGTGCGTTGTCCCTGTCTGGAACATCATTGGTCTTGTCCCAGTGAGAACATAGATTTATATTGTGGAAAATAACTAAGGAGGAAGTACGATCATAGTCAATCAACAATATAATAATAACTTTAGTAAGAATATTTATCTTTAATTTACAATCTATGCGATTAGATAGGTTCAGAATGTATGTGAAACAGCACAAATATATTACACATGTAAATCACAAGAGGGAGGTTAACGGAGAGGTGGGATGGACTGAAAGTAGCTGAGTGCTGGGGTTATGTTCTATAATAGTTATGACTATATTTTTAAAAATGAATAAGTACTATCTATCTAGATGTAATGTATATCAAAATATCGAATTACTTTATGTTTGCTGTGTAACTACTGTACAAAATGTGTGTGTGTGATTTACATGTAACAACAAAAGAAAAAGCTGTAAAAACAAAGTTTGTTTTTGTCCTTCAAAGTGGGACAATGTATAATGTGTATGTAATGTATTTTTGGCCCCCCCCAAAAATAAATTAAAAGTACGATGTGGATATGGACTCGAATACACCACCCATCTAATGTCGAAACTTCTGGCATGTGGCGCACTGTGAAAAATAGATATATCATATGTATAACATAATTAGGATTGAATTGTGACACAGAGGTTCTCCCATTTAACCACTAGGTGTCAGTAAGGGTTTTCAGAAAAGTACAGCCTCGTGTTTTCTCTCTCCCATTTTCCACAAAAAGAAAGCACAGCGCCCCTCACAGGAATGGAGGTGCACATTGCCGCTAAACCAAGCATCGCCATATTGATGTCCCAACAACGTCGAGAGGTAATACACGTTAGCTCATTTACCTACGTGAGATGGCCATTGCTTTGAGTCAACTTTGCATGTTATTGCATATAAGACAAATACTCTTAAAGCATACATAAGTATGTTTAGCTTTACTACCATTAGCTATCAAGGTAGCCCACAGAATGTTAGCTAAGGCGTTGTCAGCCAGTTGCCTCGCTAATGCACTCCGTTGTCACTTTTTTTCTTCTGAAAACAAATAATATTTTCTGGCTTGTGGTAGCTAACAATCTTCAACGTATGTACGTCAGCTAATACTATTTACTGATTTACTAACATTTATAGATTAATACCTGCCCAGCAATTCATGTTTCGTGAATATAACTATAGATAACATTTGCTTGTTAGTTAGCTAGCTACCCTAGTATTCCCATCCGGCTTTTGGTGCGGTGCAGTTCATCATGGAAGCAGCCAGCGCGAGCTAGTTGGCTACATGTGCAGGCCATGGCTCGTGCGCGTGTGACTGTCTCAAGGGAGTTTCACCACATATTATTAAACCGTGTGGGTCCCAGCCGGACACTGGTTATCATAATGAAACTGCTTTGTGCACCACAGATGTTTCTGATCGGTTTCATCATACAGTGAATGATTTTCAGCATTGTTGACACTTGACAGACTGGTAAACAATACCATAGAAATAAAGCTCGTAAGCAGTGACAGGTTTTTGAGTTAAGTCAGAGGTTGAGTCGAGACTCTTTGGCCAAGTATTGTACTAAATCAATCACATGTATGTCTTTCAACAGGGCATATGACAGTGGGAATCCTAGTGATGACTCTACTGAGCCCGGTGCCCCCTGATTAGACTGGTTGGATGTCCTCCTTAACAACTACAACAATCAGGTTTGTTGATTTTAGCAAACTATTATCTTACATTTTTTTGACCAGTATATCAGCGATTTCCAAAACACAGAATAAGCTTAGTCCTGTACTTAATTAATTTCCATGTAGCAGGCTTTTTAGTCTAAGACGGGTCTTAAATTGTGTCTGGGAAACCTGCCCATATCATGATGGCTACCTGACTAAAATATGTAGCTAGCCAACTAACATCTTGTTGTGTGTTTTATCCTGCAGCCTCTACCAAACCAACGTAGCATCAGCTCTGCAGCGACCCCACCTGTCACCTGCAGCTTGGAGGAAACCTCCAAGGTACCATTCACATGGTGATCAATCATTCACACAGTGATCAATCACACTTATAGGCCTACTGTGCCAAGTCAAGTGAGACAGCAGTCAAATACCTGATGCCAACAGTATGCCAAACAGAATGATTCATTAGTCTACATTACTTTCAATCAGTCACGTAATTCTCCATCTATGGTTATAGATATTTCTTATATATGGATCTTCCTTGATATCGATTAGATAGGTTCAGAATTTATTAGAAACAGCACAGTTGACAAATGGCACATGGAAATCATCAGAGGGGGGTTTACGGAGATAGGTGGGATGGACTGAGAGTAGCTGAGGGGTGGGGTTAGGGAGATAGGTGGGATGGACTGAAAGTAGCTGAGGGGTGGGGTTAGGGAGATAGGTGGGATGAACCGAGAGAGGTGGGATGAACCGAGAGTAGCTGAGGGGTGGGTTTAAAAGCTCATGTTATATAATAGTTATGACTAAAACACAATTTATAATGTATAAGTACTGTCTATCTAGATGTAAAGTATATCAAATTATTTTATGTTTTGCTATGTAACTACTGTAAAAAGCTGTAAAAGCAAAGTTTGTTTTTGTCCTTCGGGGGGGGGGCAAAAAATGACATTAAAGTGCGATGTGGACTCACATACACCACCCCTATCATGTTTGTTTTTATTATAATAGGTGTGTCTATTTTCTATGTCCCAGGTGATTCAGAGAACAACCTGTGTATAATATGTCCGGCTCTGTCCCAAGCCGCTCTCGAGTTTACCCTGATGTAAACACACAGAGGCCTCGGGAGTACTGGGACTACGAGTCCCATGTGGTGGAATGGGGGTACGTAGTGCATGTGTGGTTCAAAGCTGAACACATTGTTTTCTGTTGCATGTTCTGATATGTGTGTTAGATTCTAGTTGGTGTTACCCAGCTGAAATTGTCACGCCATCACATTGCTTGCCAATTCTCTTGACTATGTAGGAACCAAGATGACTACCAGCTGGTGCGCAAACTAGGACGAGGCAAATACAGTGAGGTGTTTGAAGCCATAAATATCACCAACAATGAGAAGGTTGTTGTCAAAATACTCAAGGTTGGTACCATATTAATTATAATTGATTTTAGTATTGGCATTTTATCCCCTGACTCAAATTTCGCTCCTCGCCAAAGAGACGTACTGTATGAAGTCCTGATGGTATTTTGTTATGTTTGTTGATAGCCAGTCAAAAAGAAGAAAATCAAGAGAGAAATCAAGATTCTAGAAAACTTGCGAGGCGGTCCCAACATCATCTCACTTTTAGATATCGTCAAGGATCCTGTGGTGAGTGGAGCTCATGATCCTAATTTCTATAAGTCTGTCCTAGTAAAGTGTAAATCATAACACAAGCACATGCTCGTTTTTTGTGTGCCTTTTTTTACAATGGCTGTTGCTCAATCACTAAGCAGAAACAATGTGGTTCATATTCAGCTACCTCCATCCAGAGTTTCCCCTAGGATTTTTTTCAGCAGCTGTGGCAAAGTTAGCGGGGCGTGGCCAATGGCGCCGGTTTAGAGGCCCTCTTAGCCGCAGAGACAAAATGTTGCTGTTTTAAATGGGGATGCACGAGATATCAGTGAACATATCGGAATCGGCCAATATTAGCTAAAAATGCCAACGCTGGTATCGGCCCGATGTCTAGATTAAAGCAGATGTTAAAAACCGGTGTCAAAGCTGACATGCATACCTATATAACGTAGGTACATGACGTAATGACGCCATGTAAAATGTTGCGCTACACGTGCAACACAGCATTCCTAACCTAGCCCACAATGTGTGCTGTGTGGATCGAGCAGTCAACAAGTCCAGCGGTCATATGAATGAGTAAGAACATTTCAGCGAGACAACTCAAATGCAAAATCCATTAAAGCCAAGATAATGGAATGAATTGCCCTTGACAATCCAACTGATCTCTGTCGTGGGTTATATTGGCTTTCGGCGACTGGTCGAGCACCGGTACACACTACCAATTGCTCTATTTTTCAGATGTTGCCCTACCGAAGCAGCCAGCTAGCTTCATCTGGCTAGTGAGGCTTGACCGGAGCAGCTTATGTGTAGTGAAGCTAGCCACAATACGGATTAGGCACAATGGTGGAATTTGCGCTTTGCCTTTCAAAATAAAAGTATGTCATTGACTGTGATGCAAATGAATACAAATATAATTATACCATACTTTTATTTTGAAGGCTAACCACAAAGTTCACTAGTGTGGCTAATCCTTATTGTGGCTAGCTTCACATAGATTGGTCTGACCACCATTAATCAAATAACCTTAATTTATCAGACAGTTCTTATTTTAGATGATGACACGTAGCTATATAGTTAGCTAGCTAACGGTAGCTACTGAAACATGATGTCGTTTTGCTATGTTTTTGGGAAATAATTACATTGTTTGCATCCATGAGCTAGCTAGCTTTTTTTTTCATGACCAGCACCATAGGTGCGCGAGACAACTTTACCAGCATCATAGCATACGTATTGATGAATCCCTTGTGACACAAAATAATTAATGAACGCGTTAAATTATTATTTGACGTGCAGTCATATTCAGGTCCAGATTGGTCAACAAGCTTATTTGACACGCAAAGACAAAAAAGGAGTTCCTAAGAAATCCTGGTTGAGAATGAAACGAATGAACAACACTGCGTCCGTGTGTGTGTTAACTATTTAACTGTACTAGAATGCTTAAAAGGCCGCTAAAATTTTAAATATCGGTTATCGGTATTGTTTTTTTTTTTTGACGAGGAAAATATCGGATATCTGCCAAAAATGTCATATCGGTGCATCACTAGATTTAAAGCTAATTTCCTGCAATGCTACCTATTTTGTCATTGGGCGGAGAGAACAATTGCAGTTTTAAAGCAAATTTCCTGCAATTCAACACATTTCTGAAACGGCTGTGAGAAGATGTGCAGTTTTAAAGCTAATTTCCTGTAATTCTCCACATTTTGCCATGGCTTATGCCTTGTTCTTATGCTATCTGAGAGACTCAAACATTAAAATAAAATCAATGCCATGTCATTTTTATTTTATTTTTTAATTCTCCCTGTCTAGTTTTTATTTTGGTGGTTGTTAGTTGTCAAAGATGGTCTTATTTTAAAATATCACTTTTCTACTTTCTACCTGGTTTTAATCATTTGAGTTTACATTGAAAATGTTTTACCATCCCGATTCTTCTTCTTCTTTTTTTCAAATGTATTTTTGTGTGTTCTGGTTGAGTGAATGATTGTAGTTATTGTAGTTCCTCATGCCTTTTCTTATGTCTTCTCAGTCTCGAACTCCCGCGCTGGTTTTTGAGCATGTCAACAACACTGATTTCAAGGTGAGGAGAGAGACCATGTTCATCTGTCTGTACAGAATTCTAATAAACCTCACATTCTGAACCAATGTCCAGCCATCTCATTTTGATACATTTTTTTTCTCTGTATTTCAGCAACTGTATCAAACTTTATCAGACTTCGACATACGGTTCTACATGTTTGAAATCTTGAAGGTAAGGGATGGTTTCAAAAAACACACACCTCACTGCACAACGCCTCTCCCCCATGTGACCTACTTGTTGTGTGTATGTACTGACATGTGACCTACTTGTTGTGTGTATGTACTGACATGTGACCTACTTGTTGTGTGTATGTACTGACATGTGACCTACTTGGTGTGTGTATGTACTGACATGTGACCTACTTGGTGTGTGTATGTACTGACATGTGACCTACTTGGTGTGTGTATGTACTGACGTGTGTGTAACTGATAGATGCACACACACTACATGTTAATGTTTTTAAATATATGTATTTTGTCTGTAAAGCCTGTTGTTATGTCGGACCCCAGTAAGACTAACTGTCTCCATTGACGTCGACTAAACGGGGATCCTAATAAATCAAATCTCAGATCCCAATGATACATCTCGCATTTAGACTACTGTTAGCTTAAACCATGACCTAATTGTTTCTTCTCAGGCCCTTGACTACTGTCACAGTATGGGGATCATGCACAGAGATGTCAAGCCACACAATGTGATGATTGATCATGAACACAGAAAGGTATGGATTCAGTCTCCTCCTTTCATTCATTCTGTTACTATAGCTTGGATCACTACCATAATTAACCAGCCCAGTTTGTTAGACATTTTTGTTTCCTTATTGTTGCTTATTGTAAAGTGTCTTTGGGTTTTTAGAAAAGCTCTATATAAGACCTGTGTATTAATATTGTCATAGAACTAGAACTCAGAATTAGAACTTATTAACTAAAAAAACAAGCAACTATTCTCTTGTAGCTCCGCCTGATCGACTGGGGCTTGGCAGAGTTCTACCACCCTAACCAGGAGTACAATGTGAGAGTGGCCTCGCGCTACTTCAAAGGACCTGAGCTGCTGGTAGACTACCAGGTGAGACCACTCAATACAGTCTGACAAGACTAGTTATAAACATGAAACTAACTATTCTAGTTGGCCACAAATCTATAGTAGCATGTTGTTAATGTAGTTATAATAATGTAGGTGTAAGTTGATACAGTAATGTAGTCATTGTTGTTTTAAGCACAGCGCTCACCCCCCCCTCTCTCTTTATGTCAGATGTATGACTACAGTTTAGACATGTGGAGTTTGGGCTGTATGTTGGCCAGCATGATCTTCAGGAAGGAGCCTTTCTTCCATGGACACGACAACTACGACCAGGTAGAATTGTCTCTCATGGTGCTGTTCACATTGTCTTGATATTGAATCCTGGTGCACCAGTCTCTACTACAACAGCACTGATTTGAGCTATCAAGTTGATGTCTTGTTGCTCTCTTAGTTGACTGCCAGTTGAATTGCAACTTTCTGTAGGATTACAAGTAAGTGTTTTGGTTTGTCTACAATCAGGTGAGAAGAATTGAGTCTCTCAGTGCTGATGAACAACCCTCAAACAATGTGTTGATCATGATAAGACGACAGTCTTTACAACAAGGCTGATGGTTGATATTTAGTGCATACTTCTAGCCCTCTTACTTGACTGCCAGTTGAATTCCAGATTTAGGCCTTAGGCTTTTGTTTTCGTTTGTCTTCCCTCTAAAACGTTCTGTTTCTGTATTACAGCTCGTACGGATTGCTAAAGTCCTCGGCACAGAGGACTTGTATGACTACATCGACAAGTACAACATTGAACTAGACCCACGGTTTAATGACATTCTGGGCAGGTAAGAATATCCAACATTTTATCGTCAGATTACTTCAACAGAACTGGGCTTCAGAATGTATTACTAAATGGTCCAAATACACAATGTGAATGTGTATTTATCCATTTATACTTGACCCCTGCCTTGAGTAATTCAGGTTAATAATGCCCAATATATTGACCCATTTAACAGAAAGAGTTGAACGGCGAAAGCCCCTCAGACATGACAATTTAACAGAGTACTCATGGGTACAGTCCATTTGGCCACCAGTCTCTTTCCATCTATTAATATGACTTTTTTGTCTCCCTTTTCCCCCAAACTTCTTTGTAAAGTGTTTTGAGAGAACTTTGTGAATCTACACTCTGAATGAATGTTGACTTGATTTGATGTATTGACCTCTCTCTCCTGGTCCATTCTCCAGACACTCCCGTAAGAGGTGGGAGAGGTTTGTGCACAGTGAGAACCAGCACCTGGTGAGCACCGAGGCTCTGGACTTCCTGGACAAGCTGCTGCGTTACGACCACAACGCTCGCCTCACAGCCCGGGAGGCCATGGAACACCCATACTTCTGTGAGTTTCCCCTCCGCCTCCACTCAGACTTCTACATATAGGCCTGCTGCATAAGACGCCTAACTGAATGTTTAAGTGCTAGAACCCTCGCTTGATCTTAAGATTATGGTGCTAAATTATGCCTCAATACAATACACTTTTTTTTAAAGTACTTGCTAAAAAATGGTTCATATTCAGTGGATTCTCTTGCAGCCATTGAACACATTGAAGCAGAAGGCTTTTTAACAGATATTTACAGTTTCTTCAGAGGAGTTCATGTGACTACAGTATACATTTTAGCCCTTTAGCCGATGCTCTTATCCACAGCGACATACAATTAGTGCATTCATCTTAAGATGTGTTGTCGTCTCACCAAGCAGGCCAATAGACCAGAGGTGGTGGAACGGAGGACTCGGGTTGGATGTAGGGTTTTCAAATAAGCCTGATGGTAGGGAAGGACAGTTCCTCTTGCTGCTGCGTAGGCAAGCATCAGGGTCTTGGAGATGATGCCAGCTTCGACTGGAAGCCAGTGGCATGTGTGGAGGAACCGGGTGACATGGGAGAACTAGGTCAGAGATGACACGCTCAAGTGTTTTGGGGGAAAAAAGAAGACATAACCAGTCTGTTCTTGACGTCAGAGAGTTTGAGTGTTGCTATCATAGCTGTCGGTGGATTGTGTTAATGAGTGTTGGTATCATAGTTGTTGGTGGATTGTGTTAATGAGTGTTGCTATCATAGTTGTTGGTGGATTGTGTTAATGAGTGTTGCTATCATAGCTGTCGGTGGATTGTGTTGGATTGGGTGTAATGAGTGTTGCTCATAGCTGTCGGTGGATTGTGCTGTCATAGCTGTGGATTGTGTTGTATCATAGCTGTCGGTGGATTGTGTTGTATCATAGCTGCGGTGGATTGTGTTGGTATCATAGCTGTCGGTGGATTGTGTTGTATCATAGTGGATTGTGTTGGTATCATAGCTGTCGGTGGATTGTGTTGGTATCATAGCTGTCGGTGGATTGTGTTGCTATCATAGCTGTCGGTGGATTGTGTTGTATCATAGCTGTCGGTGGATTGTGTTGCTATCATAGCTGTCGGTGGATTGTGTGTTGCGGTGGATTGTGTTGGTATCATAGCTGTCGGTGGATTGTGTTGTATCATAGCTGTCGGTGGATTGTGTTGGTATCATAGCTGTCATAGGTGGATTGTGTGGTATCATAGCTGCGGTGGTGGATTGTGTTGGTATCATAGCTGTCGGTGGATTGTGTTCGGTGGATTGTGTTGGTATCATAGCTGTGGATTGTGTTGGATCATAGCTGTCGGTGGATTGTGTTGGTATCATAGCTGTCGGTGGATTGTGTTGGTATCATAGCTGTCGGTGGATTGTGTTGGTATCATTATCATATTGTGTTGGTATCATAGCTGTCGGTGGATTGTGTTGGTATTCGGTGTTGGTATCATAGCTGTCGGTGGATTGTGTTGGTATCATAGCTGTCGGTGGATTGTGTTGGTATCATAGCTGTCGGTGGATTGGGTTTGAGTGTTGTATCATAGCTGTCGGTGGATTGTGTTAATGAGTGTTGGTATCATAGCTGTCGGTGGATTGTGTTGGTATCATAGCTGTCGGTGGATTGTGTTAATGAGTGGGTATCATAGCTGTCGGTGGATTGTGTTGCTATCATAGCTGTCGGTGGATTGTGTTGGTATCATAGCTGTCGGTGGATTGGGTTGGTATCATAGCTGTCGGTGGATTGTGTTAATGAGTGTTGGTATCATAGCTGTCGGTGGATTGGGTTAATGAGTGTTGCTATCATAGCTGTCGGTGGATTGTGTTAATGAGTGTTGGTATCATAGCTTTCGGTGGATTGGGTTAATGAGTGTTGCTATCATAGCTGTCGGTGGATTGTGTTAATGAGTGTTGCTATCATAGCTGTCGGTGGATTGTGTTAATGAGTGTTGCTATCATAGCTGTCGGTGGATTGTGTTGGTATCATAGCTGTCGGTGGATTGGGTTGAGTGTTGCTATCATAGCTGTCGGTGGATTGTGTTAATGAGTGTTGGTATCATAGCTGTCGGTGGATTGGGTTAATGAGTGTTGCTATCATAGCTGTTGGATTGTGTTAATGAGTGTTGGATCATAGCTGGATTGTGTTAATGAGATATCTGATTGTATCATAGCTGTCGGTGGATTGGGTTAATGAGTGTTGCTATCATAGCTCGGTGGATTGTGTTGGTATCATAGCTCGGTGGATGCCAGACTATCATAGCTGTCGGTGGATTGAGTTAAAGTGTTGCTATCATAGTTGGGTGGATGATCTAGGATATCTGATTGCATGCACTCCTGATCAGTGTTGGTATCATAGCACTCCTGGAGGAATAGTTACCAGCTCCACTCCAGTCAGCTCTTCCAGTATGATGGCAGGTAAGTCATCCAACACTGCATTTTGGTCTTTGGGCTTTGGTCAAAAGTAGTGCACTATTTAGGGTATAAGGTGCCATTGGGCCCTATCAAAAGTAGTGCACTATTTAGGGTATAGGGTGCCACTCCCTGGGAAGATGTGCTGTTATCATTACACTTTGTATATTGTTTGAATGGTTTCCCAACACCAGTGTTTTATTTGTGATCTATGGTGATATTTGTGATCTATGGTGAGTAATCCTGACTAGGGCTGTTGCAGTGATCATATTACCGGCAGTCACGAGTCATGAAGGCAGTCAAATTCCACATGACCCCGCTTAGTCAAAGTAATTAGACTTCTCCAAGCTCTGATGCTGCTGCTGGTCATTAGTAGCCTACCAAACTTGCTAACTGCCTGGTACTCCGGACTCTATTGTCCCTCTAAACACTCTGACATCAATGCAAATGTAATCGAAAATCTAATTAAACATTTCATGGGAGCCCATGAGCTCATGGTGCGCAACATTTCTATAGGCTATGCAATTGTGCGAGAAAACAAAGTGATGGCCTCTACTAAATAGAGGAGGATCCCGTCAGCTTTCTATAGACTAGGTCTACTTTATTTCTCAACTTTCCTAATATTAAGCACATTGTTTATATTTACAACATTTATTTACAACATTTTCATGCCAGCCAGCCTACCTGGCTTTAAATCATGGATTTATTGTGATGATGTAGGCTATATTTATTAGACTTTTTACAATGTAAATGTCCCTAACATCTGCATCAGTGGTCTGAAGGCTATGTGTGGAAGCCAGAAGATGCTAAATGTGTTTGTTAATTAATGGTCAATTACCGTGAGACCAACAGCTTGACAATCACCGGCTGATTTCGTGACCGCCACAGCCCTACTCCTGACCATAGATCACTTCCTGTCAATAAGTGTACTGACAGTAGAAGTCATTGGTGAGAATGTGTCCACTATCTCTTCTAGGTATCACCTCCACAAAGGCACTGGCTAACAACGCTGGATCACCTGTCATTTCTGCCCCCAACACTCTGGCCCCACAAGTCCCAGTGGCCGGGGCACAGCCCTGAAACCTCCACCCCCTCCTCCCAGAGGCTCCCGGGGCACAGCCCTGAAACCTCCACCCCCTCCTCCCAGAGGCTCCCGGGGCACAGCCCTGAAACCTCCACCCCCTCCTCCCAGAGGCTCCCGGGGCACAGCCCTGAAACCTCCACCCCCCCTCCTCCCAGAGGCTCCCGGGCACAGCCCTGAAACCTCCACCCCCTCCTCCCAGAGGCTCCCGGGGCACAGCCCTGAAACCTCCACCCCCTCCTCCCAGAGGCTCCCGGGGCACAGCCCTGAAATCTCCACCCCCTCCTCCCAGCGGCTGCCGGGGAACAGCCCTGAAACCTCCACCCCCTCCTCCCAGCG
This sequence comes from Oncorhynchus tshawytscha, assembly GCF_018296145.1. Taxonomy (NCBI): domain Eukaryota; kingdom Metazoa; phylum Chordata; class Actinopteri; order Salmoniformes; family Salmonidae; genus Oncorhynchus; species Oncorhynchus tshawytscha. The sequence goes on from NW_024609816.1 coordinate 222,409, forward strand.
GCTGCCGGGCACAGCCCTGAACCCTCCACCACCTCCTCCCAGCGGCTGCCGGGGCACAGCCCTGAAACCTCCACCCCCTCCTCCCAGCGGCTGCCGGGGCACAGCCCTGAACCCTCCACCACCTCCTCCCAGCGGCTGCCGGGGACAGCCCTGAAACCTCCACCTCCCATCAGCCACCGGAGCAAAGCCCTGAAACCACCACCTCCTCATGGGACCTCCTCACCTATGTTTGTGTGGGCCCGTGGGTCGGTTCAGCCCACCCCACTCTCTACTATGTGTTGGCCTGGCCAGTGGGTTTCGTTTTTATTACGTTGAGAAGAATGACGGAGAAAAGATGTTGAAATTGCTTTTCCCTGTTCAGTTATATTTTGAGATCTGGACTTGACATCATTTTTTATTTGTCACACCTGTTTGGATGATTTGGTCTAGGAATTCTAATACAATGTAGACATGATGAAGAAGAGGAGAATGGATAATAACATTTATTTTGTATGTCCCAAATATACAGTCTAGCTTGAAACAGTTTGTTTGGGGATTCCTGCTGTTGCAATACACTGAACCTGTAGACAACTTCACAAAACGAGACAGGATTCTCTGATGTAGCACCCACTTGGCAGTGCTGGATAGTTGCTCACACACTACTGTTAAGTGCAGGAGTTACCGGTGTTTTGAAGTTGTTAGAAGCTATCGTACTTGGATTGGACATCTGTAGATACTCTACAGTAACTGTTAGGTTGCATGCACCAAATGCTGACTATCACAGGGTCAATAGTTTGGCAATTTGGTGTTACTTTTACTTCTGTATACATGTTTGTTTTTTAATGCGGTCTCTTACACATGATTTTGAATACATAGGCAATTTTGTAACTTTTTGTTTTTATTTTGGGAGGAGTCTTATCACTTGCAAAAAAATCGACTTCATAAATAAACAATTTTAAACAGGCAAATATGAATAGTCCTTTATCATTGTATGTTTTCTGTTCTTTCTATGAAATGTACAGACATTGATGCTGTGAAACCCTGGGAAATATATGCATGGTTAGATTGGTGTAAAAGCAACAGACAGATTAATTTATTTCAACTAGCCCAGCCTAACGTATTATGTAATGGAGTCTAAACAACAAATGTTTTCTATTTTATTTAACCTTTATTTAACTAGGCTAGGCAGTTAAGAACAAATTCTTATTTGCAATGACTGCCTACCCCAGCCAAACCCTCCCCTAACCCGGATGACGCAGTGCCAATTGTGCGCCACCCTATGGGACTCCCGATCACGGCCGGTTGTGATACAGCCCGGGATCAAACCAGGGTCTGTAGTGACGCCTCTAGCACTGAGAGGCAGTGCCTTAGACCACTGCGCCACTGAAGCTTAAATGCACTGGCACTAATGCCATGGAATTTGTAAAATATCAAATAGTTTGGACCTTGCAAACAGATTTAACTGAGAATGAGTACTTTGGTGTTCAAGTTCAAGAAGGGTTAATTAATTGGGTTACTCTGCATTTTATTTGTCTCAAGGAAAAAAGCACCAAAATGTTTCCCACACAACAGTATTATACATTGAGCATTGTTGCATGGTGACCTATCGCCACCTTCCTACTGCATTGATACCAGGATATATTATTATTGATTTCCACTACTGCATTGATAACAGGATATATTATTATTGATTTCCACTACTGCATTGATAACAGGATATGTTGTATTCTGTTCTATGAGTGATTTCAGCTGTTCATGTGCAGATTGAGATTTTAAAATCAAATTCACTATTGTCCTAAAATATGTTCTATTGGTTCTGGGGGGAGAGTCTGTAATTGATTGAATAGCCTATAATGTAAGGTAATATTCTGGTACCAAGGGAAAGTCTACTATATCACTGACATCAGTACAGTGTATGCACTAATAATGTATCTAAGCCCTGGATTGCTGACCCTCTCCTATTGGCCATTGAGAGGCTTTGAAGCCACCATATTAGCACTCCCCAGTGGGAGCAGTCCTCCATAGGAATGAATGGAATTCTACAGTATTTCAATTCAATGTTTCAAGGAAAAAATTGCATGTATTTCTGTATATTTTTCTTGTAGTGTGGACAGTAACGGTACTAAAAAACAACTATGGAAATGTTTTAATATATTTTTCATTTTGTATTTGTATGTTTAGCTCACATATTATTTAAAAGTATGTATGAAGGTGTCTGGAATAGAATAAACATGTCACAAACGAATGTAGACATTAATACATGCATTTCTATAGCTACCAAAATAAAAAGTACAACGGAGAATGAATACCAAGATGGCTTCAATAAAGCGCTCCCTGTTTAGGCATCCAGAGTTTATACACAACATTGGAATGCACATCGCACACATTCAGTGGCAACATTTGACATCAGCCACTGCTCGTGTTAACATTAACTACAGTTGCATTGTTGCCGCTCAGTGAGTGTCTGCGGGAGACAGGGGTCGCCTCTGGGCGGGGCGGAGACTGGCAGGTCTTCAACAGAACGTGTGAAGTTATCTCGAAAGTTGCTCAATTTACTACTATCTAATTATTCAAAATGGGGAAGCTGGTTGTCATAGCATTTTTTGTTGCTGCTTTATCAGCATTTCTTGGAGAGAGAATTATTAACTTAAGGTAGGCTGTGTTTATGTAGTTGTAGCTTTTTTAGCTGGAATAAAATTGCATGCTAGCTGTTATAGTAGCTAGCTAGCCAATTTAGTGTTTTTGCTAGCAACCTCAAAAAGTTGTTTTGTTGACAGCAAGCAATATAAGCCAACTAACCTGTTTTTCTATTTAGCTTTCCTTTATTAGCCAGTGCTTTATTACTGAGTAATAATGGTTTGGGTTATTTTCACTTTTCTGAATTTAGAGATTGAGGGTCACTACATGTTGTTGACAAACAGCAATGCTGTGCGCCAAGCAAATCTGATAGCTGACTAGGCTATATTTATGATTGTTTGTACATAGACACATAAAAATGCCCTAAGTCATAACTACAGTGTTAAAATTGCAGTGTTATTCTGGAGTTTGAACCATTGGAAGGATGTAACTATGAACCTTATTATACATGTTGCAGGAAAAGGACTCTTGCTTCCAGAAAGCTTGTCCAAACCCACCTCCCAAACTGCCATCCAATCAAAAGCCTTGGTACGTACAGTACACATGAATGTACAGGACATTGGGAACTTTAACAGTGCTGGCATGGATATAAAAGGCATGCCTTTCCATAAGCTCTATGCCACAGGTTTAATGGTATTATATGAAGTAACTGTACAACGTTATTTGCCTGTAAAGCCATATCTGAACACATGTGATTTGATTTCTGACAGAGTACGGATCAGAGGACCTCACAATACTTCCCAATGGACATGCTATTATTAGCACTGTGAGTTACAACATTGACTTGGCCCTATATGAAACATGCAACATAAAAAATGTATTCGTAAATAAATGTATTAGGCTATCAACATATCCTAATATTAATCTTAATATTATTGGAATTACTAGGGCTTGAAGGATCCTGTATTGCCATCCTATTCAGATGACCCTGGAAAGATGTACACCCTTGATATGAGTGAAGATTCTAGGATGAAACCAGTGGAGCTCCGCATGGGGAGAGGCTTTGACCTGGACTCCTTCAATCCACATGGAATCAGTGTATACACAGATGAGACGGGTAAATAAAACCCATCATCTGTGTCACAAATGGCACACTATTCCCTATAGGGCTCTGGTCAAAAGTAGTGCGCTATATGGGGAATAGGGTGCCATTTTGGGACGCAAACAGGTTTTGAAATGCATCTGCTGCTCTTCCCAATCTTCTCTTGTGTGAAAAGAGAACTGTCAAAAACACAAGACGGATCAATTGATTGAGCTGAATCTTTTCTCCACTTTCCAGATAACTCAGTGTACCTGTTTGTGGTCAATCACCCTCAACAAAAAACACAAGTGGAGATCTTTCTGTTTGTTGAGGAGGACCACTCCCTTGTCTATGTGAAAACCATAAAGCATGAATTCCTTCACAGGTATGCAAGAGCTAAAGTCATGTCATTGCTTCAAACCAATTTGGTTTGTTACCTAGATTGTCGGTAGAGTTTCATATTACAGCAGGGCTAAAAGTGTCAATTACATGGTAACAATATGGAAATGTAGCCTATCCTCCTAAACTTGGCTACTCTCAAGACTGAGAGTTTGGAGAAATTAGGGATATTTGAACTGAGCACAAACTAGTGCTCATTTTTGTTTTGTCATGTTGTTATGCATCCAACAGTTCTTTAATATGCCATTTAGAGTAAATCGTGTTTTATGTTGATCTGTGGTTTTCTCTTAGTGTGAATGACATTGTGGCTGTGGGAGTGGAGAGCTTCTATGCCACCAACGATCACTATTTCAGTGGAGGCACTCTGAATACTCTGGAGGTACTTCTGGCTCAGCCCTGGTCTAACGTTGTGTATTACAGCCCAGAAGAGGTCAAAGTAGTGGCTGAGGGATTCTACATGGCCAATGGCATCAACATCTCACCTGACAAAAGGTACAATAATTAGATTAATAATGTATTCAACTTCTATAGCGCTATTCAAGTATTCAGTCCCGTGTAGTTCAGTCCCGTGTAGCTCAGTTGAGCATGGCGCCAGGGTTGTGGGTTTGATTCCCATTGGTGACCAGTATGACATTTTTTTAAAAGAATAAAGTACTCAAATGTATGCACTCACTACTGTAAGTCGCTCTGTATAAGGGTGTCTGATAAAATTACAATTAAAAAAATAATGACATAAAGAATTTCAAAGCGCTTTGAGTACTGTCCTGTGTACACACAGTTCAATAATCCTGTCCATATGGGCAGTCAAACCTGTTACGTGTTTGATTATAGAGTGGATATCACATGTTGACATGATAAGGTCTGTTGATGTAACTAATGTGATGTTATGTAACATATAACTATTTATGTTTTCATGTAGGCACATATATGTGGCTGACTTATTTGACCACAACATACATGTTTTGGAGCGACTGGAAAGCAATGGTTTGGCCCCAGTGAAGGTAAAATATAAGGAATGGCAGATTTGTTTTACACCTGGTAAATAGTCAAATGGACTATTGAAACATGCTGCTCTGTTGAAAGCCTAAATCTGATGTGTTTATTCTCTCCCATTGCTTGTGTATCTGAATCCAGAATAGGCTCTTTAAAACTCATTTCATGATATTATTATTTTAAAAAGCATGAGCTGGCGCACACCCAAAGAAAATTATTTAGTGTAGAGGTGCTGACTAACGGCGAATAAACTGTCTAAAAATATAGAGTCGCACACCAAATATATATAAACTCCCAGTAATTTATTGGGTAAAAAAAAAAAATGTTTTGGCATTCACTGTGTCCTGAAGAAAGCACCCTGAAGAAGGCACCCTCTGCTCTCAGGCACCCTCTGCTCTCAGGCGCCCTGAAGAAGGCACAGTGATGCCGAAACGTTAGGTGTTTTACCCAATAAATTACTGGGAGTTTATATATATAGAGTGTGTGACTCTCTTTATTTTTAAAGCTTACGTGATATTATTCTTTGTCACCAGGTCGTGGAAGTGGGCTCTCTTGTTGACAACATTTATGTTGACCCTGAGACTGGCGACTTGTGGATAGGTTGTCACCCTAATGGCTGGAAACTATTTCGAAATGATCCTGAGGATCTTCCTGGATCTGAGGTTCGTACACCTGCCGTGTGCTATTGAAACTTCCTGAGTGAACTGCTTTCTGGATCATATACCAGCAGTGTATCTCTGTACTATACACCAACATTGTTTTCACATGTTCACGCCTCTACTATGCTATAGGTAAAAGCTGCTGGACTACAGTACATTCCAACTACTGTACGAGAGGAAACACACCAGCGCAATAGACTTAGAGTGGATATGGACTGGACTTAAAGTGGTCTTAGAGTGGACTTAAAGTGGTCTTAGAGTGGACTTAAAGTGGTCTTAGAGTGGACTTAGAGTGGACTTAGGGTGGACTTAAAGTGGACTTAGAGTGGACTTAGAGTGGACTTAAAGTGGTTTTAGAGTGGACTTAGAGTGGACTTGGGGAGGATTTGGGGTGGACATGGACTGGACTTAAAGTGGTCTTAGAGTGGACTTGGAGTGGACATGGACTGGGCTTGGAGTGGACTTAGAGTGGACTTGGAGTGGACATTGAGTGGACTTGGAGTGGACTTAAAGTGTACTTGGACTGGACCTGGGGTGGGTGTCTTTCTGTAATGCTCACTGTCTGGTATACATCTACATTTCATGATATTGTTTTCACAGGTGATTCAGATTAAAGACATCCACTCTGAGAAGCCAGTGGTGACCCAGGTCTATGCTGATGATGGCAGTGTGCTCATAGGATCCTCTGTAGCAGCTCCCTATGGAGGAAAGCTTCTCATTGGAACAATCTACCAGAAAGCCTTGGTCTGTGATCTAGCCAAGGTAGAGCAGTAGCCAATGCTCTATGTAGAAAACAGGCTTCCGACGTGGGTTGTGATCGGAAGAGTGCAAGTATGCAACATACTGAATGTTGCAGATGGAAATGCAATGAATAGAGTTAACAAGATTCCTTACTCTATATGACAGGGAGGGATGTCTGTTCTACATAATATACAGTGGGGCAAAAAAATATTTAGTCAGCCACCAATTGTGCAAGTTCTCCCACTTAAAAAGATGAGAGAGGCCTGTAATTTTCATCATAGGTACACTTCAACTATGACAGACAAAATGAGAAAATCACATTGTAGGATTTTTAATTAATTTATTTGCAAATTATGGTGGAAAATAAGTATTTGGTCACCTACAAACAAGCAAGATTTCTGGCTCTCACAGACCTGTAACTTCTTCTTTAAGAGGCTGTATATCTAGCTGAAAGTTCCTCAATGTTGTGCCGTACAGAATTCTGCCGTGGCCTGTAGGGTTCAACTTGCCAAGTAAAAATAATATTTTAAAGTTACTTCATTGCACGCTCTGTTTAATCACAGGAAGTTAGATTTGCAATAAAGTTGACAAAAGGATCAAATCAAATCAAATTTTATTTGTCACATACACATGGTTAGCAGATGTTAATGCGAGTGTAGCGAAATGCTTGTGCTTCTAGTTCCGACAATGCAGTAATAACGAGCAAGTAATCTAACTAACAATTCCAAAAAAAACTACTGTCATACACAGTGTAAGGGGATAAAGAATATGTACATAAGGATATATGAATGAGTGATGGTACAGAGCAGCATAGGCAAGATACAGTAGATGATATCGAGTACAGTATATACATATGAGATAAGTATGTAAACCAAGTGGCATAGTTAAAGTGGCTAGTGATACATGTATTACATAAGGATGCAGTCGATGATATAGAGTACAGTATCAACGTATGCATATGAGATGAACAATGTAGGGTAAGTAACATTATATAAGGTAGCATTGTTTAAAGTAGCTAGTGATATATTTACATAATTTCCCATCGATTCCCATGATTAAAGTGGCTGGAGTAGAGTCAGTGTCATTGACAGTGTGTTGGCAGTAGCCACTCAATGTTAGTGGTGGCTGTTTAACAGTCTGATGGCCTTGAGATAGAAGCTGTTTTTCAGTCTCTCGGTCCCAGCTTTGATGCACCTGTACTGACCTCGCCTTCTGGATGGCAGCGGGGTGAACAGGCAGTGGCTCGGGTGGTTGATGTCCTTGATGATCTTTATGGCCTTCCTGTAGCATCGGGTGGTGTAGGTGTCCTGGAGGGCAGGTAGTTTGCCCCCGGTGATGCGTTGTGCAGACCTCACTACCCTCTGGAGAGCCTTACGGTTGAGGGCGGTGCAGTTGCCATACCAGGCGGTGATACAGCCCGCCAGGATGCTCTCGATTGTGCATCTGTAGAAGTTTGTGAGTGCTTTTGGTGACAAGCCGAATTTCTTCAGCCTCCTGAGGTTGAAGAGGCGCTGCTGCGCCTTCCTCACGATGCTGTCTGTGTGAGTGGACCAATTCAGTTTGTCTGTGATGTGTATGCCGAGGAACTTAAAACTTGCTACCCTCTCCACTACTGTTCCATCGATGTGGATGGGGGTGTTCCCTCTGCTGTTTCCTGAAGTCCACAATCATCTCCTTAGTTTTGTTGACGTTGAGTGTGAGGTTATTTTCCTGACACCACACTCCGAGGGCCCTCACCTCCTCCCTGTAGGCCGTCTCGTCGTTGTTGGTAATCAAGCCTACCACTGTTGTGTCGTCCGCAAACTTGATGATTGAGTTGGAGGCGTGCATGGCCACGCAGTCGTGGGTGAACAGGGAGTACAGGAGAGGGCTCAGAACGCACCCTTGTGGGGCCCCAGTGTTGAGGATCAGCGGGGAGGAGATGTTGTTGCCTACCCTCACCACCTGGGGGCGGCCCGTCAGGAAGTCCAGTACCCAGTTGCACAGGGCGGGGTCGAGACCCAGGGTCTCGAGCTTGATGACGAGCTTGGAGGGTACTATGGTGTTGAATGCCGAGCTGTAGTCGATGAACAGCATTCTCACATAGGTATTCCTCTTGTCCAGATGGGTTAGGGCAGTGTGCAGTGTGGTTGAGATTGCATCGTCTGTGGACCTATTTGGGCGGTAAGCAAATTGGAGTGGGTCAAGGGTGTCAGGTAGGGTGGAGGTGATATGGTCCTTGACTAGTCTCTCAAAGCACTTCATGATGACGGATGTGAGTGCTACGGGGCGGTAGTCGTTTAGCTCAGTTACCTTAGCTTTCTTGGGAACAGGAACAATGGTGGCCCTCTTGAAGCATGTGGGAACAGCAGACTGGTATAGGGATTGATTGAATATGTCCGTAAACACACCGGCCAGCTGGTCTGCGCATGCTCTGAGGGCGCGGCTGGGGATGCCGTCTGGGCCTGCAGCCTTGCGAGGGTTAACACGTTTAAATGTCTTACTCACTTCGGCTGCAGTGAAGGAGAGACCGCATGTTTCCGTTGCAGGCCGTGTCAGTGGCACTGTATTGTCCTCAAAGCGGGCAAAAAGTTATTTAGTCTGCCTGGGAGCAAGACATCCTGGTCCGTGACTGGGCTGGGTTTCTTCCTGTAGTCCGTGATTGACTGTAGACCCTGCCACATACCTCTTGTGTCTGAGCCGTTGAATTGAGATTCTACTTTGTCTCTGTACTGGCGCTTAGCTTGTTTGATAGCCTTGCGGAGGGAATAGCTGCACTGTTTGTATTCAGCCATGTTACCAGACACCTTGCCCTGATTAAAAGCAGTGGTTCGTGCCTTCAGTTTCACACGAATGCTGCCATCAATCCACGGTTTCTGGTTAGGGAATGTTTTAATCGTTGCTATGGGAACGACATCTTCAACGCACGTTCTAATGAACTCGCACACCGTATCAGCGTATTCGTCAATGTTGTTGTCTGACGCAATACGAAACATCTCCCAGTCCACGTGATGGAAGCAGTCTTGGAGTGTGGAGTCAGCTTGGTCGGACCAGCGTTGGACAGACCTCAGCGTGGGAGCTTCTTGTTTTAGTTTCTGTCTGTAGGCAGGGATCAACAAAATGGAGTCGTGGTCAGCTTTTCCGAAAGGTGGGCGGGGCAGGGCCTTATATGCGTCGCGGAAGTTAGAGTAACAATGATCCAGGGTCTTTCCACCCCTGGTTGCGCAATCGATATGCTGATAGAATTTAGGGAGTCTTGTTTTCAGATTAGCCTTGTTAAAATCCCCAGCTACAATGAATGCAGCCTCCGGATAAATCGTTTCCAGTTTGCAGAGAGTTAAATAAAGTTCGTTCAGAGCCATCGATGTGTCTGCTTGGGGGGGGGATATATACGGCTGTGATTATAATCGAAGAGAATTCTCTTGGTAGATAATGCGGTCAGAAGTTGGTAGAGTAAAGTATAGCAGTACATGATAGTTCTCCCCAAGTTCTGCAAAAGTTCTGCAAGTTCTTGTCAAAGATAACGCTGGTGCACTGAACAAAACCTGTAACGATACATAGTAATGTTGCAAGTGCCACATTGTATAAAAGTTGAGAAATGACTTGATAAGAATAATCTGACTGTTAAGGACCCTTTAAAAAATGTTTTTTTGCCTAAAATGACATACCCATATATAACTGCCTGTAGCTCAGGACCTGAAGCAAGGATATGCATATTATTGATACCATTTGAAAGGAAACACTTTGAAGTGTGTGGAAATGTGAAATTGATGTAGGAGAATATAACACATTAGATCTGGTAAAAGATAATACAAAGGGGGAAAGAAAAAAAATCCCCCCCCCATCTTTGAAATGCAATAGAAAGGTTAATATCTCTCTTAGGAGTCTAGGTGCAATTCTGATTTTGGCCACTAGGTGGCAGCAGTGTATGCACAAAGTTTTAGACTGATCCAATGAACCGTTGCATTACTGTTCAAAATGTTGTTTCAAGTCTGCCCAAATGTGCCGAATTGGTCAAATGACACAAGTACATAACTATAGAGAACATACAAAAATGATATGGTAATAAAAAATGTAAGTTTACACACTTCTAGGAATGTCATAAATGATGGATAATTAGCTTCGCTACAGAAAAGACACCAACCTTCACACATCTAGATGTGATGTTTTTAATATAAAAATGGATTTTATCAAACAAAACTAAGCTACATTTTATCTCTGGATGACAAATCAGAGCAAGATTCTGAATGTAAGTACATTATTTACCTTCAGATGTGAATATATCAAACCAGTTGCTGTGATAAAAATGTTTTTGTTGTTGTGCACTCTCCTCAAACAATAGCATGGTATTTTTTCACTGTAATAGCTACTGTAAATTGGACAGTGCAGTTAGATTAACAAGAATTTAAGCTTTCAGCTTTCTGCCCATATAAGACATGTCTATGTCCTGGGAAATGTTCTTGTTACTAATGAAGAGGGTTAAACCAAGGCCTTATACCTTTTAAAGGGTTAATAAATTATGTTATGATAAACTGTAAGGTCTCCTCTTCAGGAGACCTCTGTGTGTGTGTTAACCTGTTTTTGAGTGTTGTGACCTTCAGACATCAGAAGGCGTCTACATTCAGACTCCTCCTGTCTGGATCCCACCGTGGTTATCTGGTTTTTTGAGAACACAAGGCTGTCACAGACCTGATAAAACCAGCCACCTATCAGAAGATGCTTACACTCGTTCATACTTGTGATGACAGGTCAAGTTTCGGTTAAACCCACTTCTGAGCTTTTAATTGCTGATAAGATGGTTACTGCTGTCAGAGGGAGGTTAGATTTATTAAAATGTTGTTGCCAGGGAAACTCATGCAAGGAGGACTGGGAGAGGCTATATGAGTTGCAGGATGTCTTACACATTTTGCAGAACTTGGGGAGAACTATCATGTACTGCTATACTTTACTCTACCAACTTCTGCCTACAATTGTATTACTAAAATGAGTATTTTAATACTTAAACTAAGAGTCTGTGTTTCCTTTCCATTACTAATGTATGTTTGATAATTATATAGCCCTGATCATCTGTTGAAGAGATTGACCAACACTTACAGCGTCATGCTAATCACATTAGCGCTTTATTTCAACTGTCCCGTGGGGGGGACCGATCCCATAGAGTCAGTGGTGGAAAAAGTACCCAATTGTCATACTTGAGTAAAAGTATAGATACCTTAATAGAAAGTTACTCAAGTAAAAGGAAAAGTCTCCCAGTAAAATACTACTTGAGTAAAAGTATAAAAGTATTTGGTTATAAATATACTTAAGTATCCAAAGTAAATGTAATTGCAAAAATATACTTAAGTATCAAAAGAAAAAGTAGAAGTGTAAATCATTTAAAATTCCTTCTTTTAAGCAAAGCAGACGGCACCATTTTCTTGTTTTTAAAATGTATGGATAGCCAGGGGCACACTCAGGCATAATTTACGAAAGATGCATTTGTGTTTAGTGAGTCCGTCAAATCAGAGGCAGAAGGGATGACCATGTGTTGTCTTGATAAGTGCGTGAATTGGTAATTTTCTTGTCCTGCTAAGCATTCAAAATGTAACTTTTGGGTGTTAGGTAAACTCTATGGAGTAAAAAGTACATTATTTTCTTTGGGAATGTAGTGTTAAAAGTTACAAAAAATATATAAATAGTCAAGTAAAGATACCCCAAAAAACGACTTAAGTAGTACTTTAAAGTATGTTTACTTAAGTACTTTACACCCCTGCGTAGAGGTTAAAGTTATGTTTAAATTACAGGTACATCTCACTGATTTGATATGGAAAACAAGTATTTGATATGTTTTTTACCCTCTTTGTAAAGTGAACTAGATTCAGTTGTGATGTAACTGAATATTGTTTTCTTCACAAGTGTGTTAACTTCTTTACATTAAATGTGGGCCGCTAATTTGGCGTGCAAGTCTCAACTGTTGTTTAGTTGTCAACTCATTTGTCTGAAAAGCAGCAAACAAGTGATGTGGACAATATCATCATCATGAACCCGGGGATCACAGTTTTGGGACTGCAGATTTGACCTCCCTCTAGGAATTGCTAAACTACAGCGCGCCCCATGGTTCAACTGTGCAATTACACTCTGCCTGTACACAACACACCCACCTTTTGCACACGGCTTTCATAACCTTTGACCAAGGGAAAGAGTTTGTCTGCCATGAAGTGGGTGCTTGTTACCATCTGCATTGCTGCATTGGCAGCTCTTTTGGGGCAAAGACTTCTTAAATTGAGGTAGGCTGCATGGTTGCTGAACATTTTAACATTATAGGGCATGTGTATCTTCTTTGGAATGTCTTCTTTGGAATCATGCTACATTTTCCTGATCAGAGTTTACAATATTGACCTGATTGGCATTGTCAACAGAGGCCTCAGACATTAAAAGTGATATTTTAAAAATAGGCTTTTAGCAACTTTGAAGTGAACTACTTTAGGTGAATTGAGCAGTGGTGTGAGAGTGTCAAAAGCTGAATTCAGAATGATCTGTGTTGCTCTTGCTTTCACACCAAAGTAATATTAACCAGGTTCTATTTGCAGTGAAATAGCCCTTGCCAACAGAGAAGTGCCTGTAAAACGCCTCCCCAACTGTCACCTATTGAAGAATATAGGTATGTCTGAACCAGTCCATTAAATTGTAATCATATTGACATTATAACAGTTCATGCTTTAATTAATACATATAGTATAGTTCTTCTATGTTTCACATCGGTGTGAGATAGATACCAATGTAATGTTGAAATAGCCTGTTCTACTTTAAGCCTGTTCCAGTTATTCCAGTAGGTTGAAAATAATGAGTCTTCTCAGTATGTGTGATGAGATCAGGCTGTATAACTGCTAGTTGGCAAGTGTCAGGGCTGAAGTTCATTAGACTAATAGTCCAAGTATCAACGTGTCCCAGCATGCTTTGTTTGGTGTCATGATGATGATGTTATGTTTAATGAAGGCCTTTGGCCTATGAGATAAAAATAATACATTGATTTAGGCTATTGCTAATGGTTTGTGGACAATCCTATATGTACAGAATATGGAGCAGAGGACTTCACCATACTTCGAGATGGACTGGCCATCATAAGCACCGTAAGTAAAATCCATTGTCATGATGTGATCCTTCATGGCAAGCATGTTCTGGTAAGGCACACTGAATAATTAAAATATTGTCCTCAATTCATAATATTGCCTGTTGAACATACCTACCTCACCCCTATGATAAAATAACTATTTTTACAGAATAAAATGGCTGTTTTTAATAATACAATACATACACCATGTTGTATCCCAAATGGCACCCTATTCCCTACATAGTGCACTAATTTGGTCAAAAGTAGTGCACTATATAGGGAATAGGGTGCCATTTAGAACCTAACCCTGTCACTCATGTCAAATCAATACCCCCACCCAGGGCTTGAAATATCCTGGAATGCCCTCCTTCTCTGATGACCCAGGCAAGATATATACCCTGGACCTGTTGGACCCCAGATTGATCCCTGTGGAGCTGACAATCAAAGGAGACCTGGACCGGGACTCCTTCAACCCCCATGGAATCAGTGTCTACATTGACGAGACAGGTAAAATATGGGAGATTTAGCTCTCACATATTAAATTAGTTTGTTTCAAAAACTTCGGACATGTGGTAACTTCACAAAGTGGACCAGTGAGCTTTGTGTAATCACCCACCCAACCAATAAAATCCACAGTGTATATAGAGACACACTTTGACTGTGAATCTCTCTGCTAGACACTTTCCCTCATCAAGACCGGCTAGACCGTAATTGCCAGCTGTTTGATTCAACAGCATACAAAAATGGAAATTACACAAGATATGTTTATTTTATTAATAATATGAAATAACACATATGGAATCATGAGGTAACCAAAAAGTGTTAAACATATCTAAATATATTTTAGATTCTTCAAATTAGCCACCCTTTGCCTTGATGACAGCTTTGCACACTTTGGCAAAAAGAAAAACCCTTGAATGAGTAGGTGTGTCCAAACATTTGACTGGTACTGTATAGCAAAACAGTGCAGTATACAGTAAAACAATACAGTATACAGTACAACAGTACACAGTAAAAGAGTACAGTATAAAACATGTGTCAGCAATTATTCTAGTTACTCAAGTCAGAAATCGCAGCAAATTCCTCCATTCCAGATCAGATTATCCCAAATTGGAACACTCTTCAGACCATTGCCTATGGAATTATGAACACTACTGTGTGTGTGTGTGTCTTCCCTGTCAATCAATAGAGAGCCTTAGACACCAGAGGACACAGTAGAGACGATATTTCTCACTGCTGAACTCCCATCTCCTTCCAGATAAAACCATCCATCTGTTTGTTGTCAATCACCCTCAACATTACACGAGCCAGGTAGAGATCTTTCTATTTGTCGAAGAGGACAACACCATTGTGCACCTGAAAACTATAAAGCATGATCTCCTTCATAGGTAGGTGTGAGATGTTTACATTTACATGATGTGGATGAACCACATTGGCTATGTACTGTACAGTATGACCAGTGAGAGTTCCACAGTGGTGTGTTTCTGCTTGGCTAACTCTGTATGTTTCTGCCCTTTACTCTCTCAGTGTGAATGACATTGTGGCTGTGGGAGTGGAGAGCTTCTATGCCACCAACGATCACACCTATCCCAGTGCAGTGCTACACATGCTGGCTGTGTTCCTGGGTCTACCCTGGGCTGATGTGGTTTACTACAGCCCTGGAGGAGTGAAGGCAGTGGGCGATGGCTTCCTATCTGCAAACGGCATCAACATGTCACCCGACAAAAGGTGCCTTCTTTGTTTCCACAATTGCAGTAAAGTCTACACAATTGAGAATCGAACAGTTTAAAATGTACAAATCGGTTGTGCTCTTTGGAAGTGTGTTATGCAGTAAAACAATAAATGTGTTTTTTTCCTCCCAGGTATCTATACGTGTCTGCTATTTTGGACCATGAGATTGCTGTTTTTGAGATAAAGAAAAACAAAGACTTGGTACATGTCAAGGTAAAACTTTTTCACTACATCAAATATGAACGCAAACTTCTTTACGGGCATAATATTATATTTTGTATTGTTTCTAGAGATGGTCCAACCGCTGTAATACAATCAGCCATCACATTCCTAATGATGTCTGTCTCCAACCAGTCTGTAGCCGTTGGGTCTCTCTGTGACAACATCGAGGTGGACCATGTAACAGGTGACATTTGGCTGGGTTGTCACCCTAATGGAGCAAAGGTAGCAGTATATGACCCTGAGGATCTACCTGGATCCGAGGTTAGTACGTCATTTACCATGTCCTCTCTAGTTCTATTATATTATAGGAATAAATTCACTCTGATCTCAGTTCCAAATGGCACCCTATTCCCTATAGCAGTGGTTCCCACACTTTTTATAGTCCCCTACCCCTTCAAACATTCAACCTCCAGCTGCGTACCCCCTCTAGCACCAGGGTCAGCTGTACCCCCTCTAGCACCAGGGTCAGCACACTCTCAAATGTTTTTTGCCATCATTGTAAACCTGCCACACACACACTATACGATACATTTATTAAACATAAGAATGAGTGTGAGTTGTCGTCACAACCCGGCTCATGGGAAGTGACAAAGAGCTCTTATACGACAAGGGCACAAATAATAATATAATAGTCAATAATTTTGCTTTTTATTTAACCATCTTAGATATTAAACCTTATTTGTTAATTGAAAATTGTGAATAACTCACCACAGGTTAATGAGAAAGGTGTGCTTGAAAGGATGCACATAACTCTGCAATGTTGGGTTGTATTGGAGAGAGTCTCAGTCTTAAATCATTTTCCACACACAATCTGTGCCTTTATTTAGTTTTCATGCTAATGAGGGCCGAGAATCCACTCTCACATAGGTACGTGGTTGCAAAGGGCATCAGTGTTTTAACAGCATGATTTGCCAAGGCAGGATATTCTGAGCGCAGCCCTATCCAGAAATCTGGCAGTGGCTTCTGATTAAATTCAATTTTCACAGAACCGCTTGTTACAATGTTTATGAGGCTCTCTTGTTCAGATATCGGTAATTGGACTGGAGGCAGGGCATGAAAGGGATAACGAATCCAGTTGTTTGTGTCATCCGTTTCGGGAAAGTATCTGCGTAATTTCACACCCAACTCACTCAGGTGCTTCGCTATATCACATCACCAGTTTGGGAATACCTGCCCTATAGAGTATACTCCCTATGGGCCTTGGCCAAAAGTAGTGTAGTGCACTGTATAGGGAATAGACTGCCATTTGGGACACACCCCATGTACCAAAAGCTTTAATTGGTTTTCTTTATCATAATTTGTTTTATAGGTCATCAGGATTCAGGACATCCACTATGAGAAGCCAGTGGTGACCCAGGTCTATGCTGATGATGGCAGTGTGCTCATAGGATCCTCTGTAGCAGCTCCCTATGAAGGAAAGCTTCTCATAGGAACAGTCTACCACAAAGCCCTGGTCTGTGATCTGAAGTAGCCAATGATTCCTTCCAGACATCTGATTTCCAAAGTCTGTGTGTGTATATATAGATGCAGTAATGACACTCAAACTGTATTGTTCTCAAAGTCTGTGCTGTTTCTGTATAGTACATCTTGTCTGGTGTAATATGATTGAAAAGTATAAATATTCCACATGGTTGCCACAATATAACACTGCAATTACAATTGTAATTATGTTAAACGATAAGAGGCTGTCTGCGCTCTTTTAAGTTCCTTAGTACTCAATAGTGTCTGTTCCAGGTGCGTAGGAGTCAAAATAAGAATATGAGAGACCTGCACACTGTCGAAAATGGTGGACTATTTGTAATGATTAAACAGTTATATTTCATTATTTTACTTTGACATATTGTTGATCATCGATCTTTGGGGGAATATTTTTCGGGGGCGGGGGGGGTAAATGACAAAGCAAAAAATACAAAATGATTCTATATCTTATGTCTCCTTTTTCAAGTCCACAACCACTACATCTACTCATATAAAAAACATGGAAATTGCATAGAAACTCATGTAAACTTTATTTCTGAAGGCAGTTTGTAACAATAGACAAACTACATAGCTTTCAGTTTCTCATTTTAGAGTCAGGTAAATCACACTGGCAACTCTAAGGAGTCCATTGTTTGCTATATTTTCCTTCTTTTACTTTTCCCACAGACCAAAATGTGTGTTTAACATCGAGATAAAGATAACAGAGAAGACAGGAAGTTGTCCAGACTGTGTTCATGATCTTAGGCCTTGATAATCTTGGGTCATACATTTCACTGATCACGATGTTAAGGAAAACCGTTGAAAATTTGTTTCCACTCCTCACCACAGGGGAATGTGACCAATCCTAACTCTGCCATAGTCTCTGGTTGTCCCAGGACCTTGTTATGATGCTTCTACATCATTCAGTTCAGATGGATAAAAAGGTGTGATGGGGTCATAAATAAAAAGGTGTGATGGGGTGATAAATTAAAAGGTGTGATGGGGTGATAAATAAAAGGTGTGATGGGGTGATAAATAAAAAGGTGTGATGGGGTGATAAATAAAAAGGTGTGATGGGGTGATAAATAAAAAGGTGTGATGGGGTGATGAATAAAAAGGTGTGATGGGGTGATAAATTAAAAGGTGTGATGGGGTGATACATTAAAAGGTGTGATGGGGTGATACATTAAAAGGTGTGATGGGTGATACATTAAAAGGTGTGATGGGGTTATAAATTAAAAGGTGTGATGGGGTGATAAAGTAAAAGGTGTGATGGGGTGATAAATAAAAAGGTGTGATGGGTACAATAAATAAAAAGTTGTGATGATCCGCAGACCCATCACAGACCCATCATACCTTTTACTTTATCTGAATTCACAGGTTTTCTACACCAACCAAACTTCTATGAGAGCGCGATAGTCCCCTTTTGATTACATCATTCAGTTCTCCATGAAGAGGATGGATCCAAGGCTTCAGCCTTTCTCATCATTCTCCTCTCCCGAATCCCCCTCCACTACCTTTGATACAGTAAACCTATTCTCTCCACCATCTTGATTCTGAACATTCTCCTCTTTGTTGATGTTAGGACCTAGATCGGCGGGGTTTAGGTTCTCTTTTGAGTTGGACACATAAACAGCCTTCGCTCTAGTGTCCCTATCCAGACAGTTCTCCTCAAACACAGGGTCTTTCATAAAGACAGGGTCATCCTCGATAAGCCTCTGCACCTCCTCTCCCATCCCAAAGCTGCTTAGTAACATATTGTGACTGATGCTGAGGTGGCGCCTCAGGCGGCGTGGGGAATGCTCCAGGGTTTGGATATTTGTCCCCAGGATGTCACTACAGCTCTTTGAACGACTCAACTCCTTGAATTCCGTCTTCGGCTTCGCGGCAGCGCCAATCTGCCTGATGGCGGTGCTGTAGTCCTCATGCTTCTCAGACAGGAAGTTGAAGATGTCGACGGCGGTGGGGAGGCGGCGAGGGCTGCGGATGTCGTCCTTCTCGAGCTGCCATCGGTGTTCCAGGTGGTCCATCCTGTGTCTCTGCCTTCTCTTCTTCAGGACCTTGTGAGCCGACACAACCATGTGGACGTTCCAGCTGAAGAACAGAGACAGCCAGGCCAGACCCATGTAGATCCACACCTCTGCAAACACCCGGTACAGCCTTGGGTAGTCTATGTTTGGATTGATACCTGTGGAGTCAAAAAGAGAACATAGTTTAATTAAGTATATGTCACCCTTTCTTCAGCTTGGACAAAGCAGGATTGCACCAGGCAATGAATCCAACTCCAAATAACTTTATGATCCTCTAACGTGAATTAGGTGATATCATGATATCTCTTAAACATAAACTAATATTTTCTGAGGAATGCCATCTACTTCATGAAAAGCCTATGTAACTACCTGCGACGTAGTCCCCGAAGCCGACAGTGGTGAGGGTGATGAAGGAGAAGTAGAAGCCCTCCAGGTACGACCATCCCTCCAGGGACATGAACACAAACGGGGGGATAACCAGGTGTACCAGCAGACCCCACAGGAGGAAGATGGCCGTGCAGATCAACTGGACCTTTTTCTGCAGACGTCACACGGGGAGACTCGAACAATCATTCAAATGTATTTAAAGAACTTTGTGACAACTGCTGATGTAAAAAGGGCTTCACAGTGAGCCGGCCTAGACCCCAGAGAGCAACCAAAGCAGCAGCTAAAGCACAGTGAGAAGAACAAGCAACGGCATGTGACACAAGTGACAATGTTAGACCAATCCCTTTGATTTCACCATGTCAATTGTCATTTTTGAGTGTTCCACCAGATCTGGTGATAAGGCTAACATGTCTTGTAGGCTAACACTTCTCCATTAGTTGGACCATACAGGATTCAGTCATTAGTACCCAGCTACAGTGGCTAAACGTGGCTTACCATTGGCTAATCCGCTGTTAATAAATGCTTAAGTCATGTATTGCACCTCCCCAAAAGTCATTGATAGAAATCCAAATCAGCACATTAGACGTGCTGAGACTCCCAGTGAGTCTTACCACACTAAGGCCTTTGAGTACCAGGACCTGTCCCAGGCGCTTGGCTCTGTCTCCGAAGAACGAGCCCAGCTCACTAATCCAGGTGAGGCAGAGAGGGATCCCACACAGGCCATACAGGATGCAGAATATACGGCCGCCAGCCGTCTTTGGGGCAACATTACCATAACCTGCAAATCACAAACGTATAGGCTTTCAGACGGGGGTGGCAGCTTAATTTCTGCTATGGTTAGACATTGGGTAACTGAGTTAGCAGCTGTTATCGGAGAGAGATGAACATGATTCAATGTTTCCAGTGTTGTATTCAAGATATTGCCCACCTATGGTAGTGACAATAGTGGCAGCAAAGACAACCGAATTGGTCCAGTCCCAGTTGTTGTAGGTATTCTCTCCAGTGATGGTCACACCTTGTCCAGCAGCGTCTGACACCACCTAGGGAACAGAGTGGGTTATCACACTGTACAAACAGAGCTGATCTTAAATGGTAACGGGTTTCATTGGGATTCATTTCAGGAGTCTTCACACTCTAGGTAAACACACAGTTACTTTGGGAATCTAAATTCACTGAGATTGAGCAAATAAAAATATAATATGTTCCCACTTTGATTTGTTTGAAAAGTATATTTTAGTCATTACACACAAACAATAGACCCCTGTTATATATTTCCAGAACCTTCAAATAGAAGGACACAACCGTAATGAAGGGACTGATAACGCCCTCTGTAGTCTCGTAAACACGACCCTAGACAGCAGTGGCATTGAAACATTGGAGGCAACCCGGATATCTAGAGAGACAACGCCCTCTGAAAATATGCTACCCCTTTGGCTATTCCACAGTAGCAGAGTGGCACTGAGACTCTGATTTGACACTATAAAATGGATGATTGCAAAGTTAAACAAAACATACAAGGACTACTTTTAACAATTTCCACTGAAAACATATTGGCTTGAAGAACAGTGCAGACGCAAAGTTTGGCAACATAATGACTGCAATCTTCTGACGTCATTCTGTTACCAACGTTGCATCTGCATTGTTATCGGAGCAAAGAAAATGGCAAACCAGTTCTTCTGAACTGTCCCAACATACTGACTTGGCTCCTTCGTTGAAGAGCACAGAGATGATGAAAACGCATGTAGGCTCATCAGTGATGTGTTCTGTTGCTATAATTGAAACTTGATTTATAAGCGTAGTAGTACTCCAAGCTTTTACTGCAACAGTGAAAATAATATATTCATAATAACATATAAAAATACAAATATGCACATCTATTATCAATAACACAGCCATATCAGTACTGACAAGGACTGAAATGTCACAACTTGACAAGCTTTGTTTAGATTCAATAATTTCAGATGATCTACAATTTTATTTTTTCATGTAAAATTACCCACAAAGCATTTGACATCAGGCATTGCCTTTTGGATGTCTTTTTCTGATTCTCCATATTTTGGGGGTATTTTTTTGGAGCCCTGATTTCAATGTCCACGAACGTGGATTTTTGGTCCAGTCCAGATCAAATCTGAACCAATCATAGTTGTCCGGACCGGCCTATATTTGGCCCAAACACAGACATGGATCTGGTCCACACAGATCAGATGTGTACTTTATCATTAGAACAATACCCAGCTAGTGTTTGTTTTTACATGTATATTTTGGACATTCAGCAGATGCTCTTATCCAGAGTGACTTACAGTCAGTGTATTCAACTAAGGTAGATAAACAACAACATATCACAGTCATAGCAAGAAAAAAATATTCTGTAAACGTTACTCAGAATGTTATTGTAGTTAAAGTGGTCTGTTGGTTCATTCTGTTATGCTGGCCTACTTTGATCATCATTGCAGCCAGTTTTAAAGGATTTGGAAAAGCTAACATTACTGCATGTGATAGATAGATGGAAGCAATAATACATATTTGGTTTCTTAATTAATAGAACATGTATAGCATTACATTTTTTGCCATAGAATAAATGTCTGAAAAATACATATTTTCAACGTCTGGAAAATACATATTTTTTCCATTCATTCAGCCTCTAAAATGCACCTGATTTCAACGTCCAGAAAATAAGTATTTTTGACATCCATATAACACTTATTTTCGAGGTCCCAGAGGTCTAAGCTTTCATTCAGCACCTGAAATGCCCTGGCTATGTTTATTATCCAGGGACAACGTCCATGGGCCTAAATAGTTGTCGAACAGTAGGCCTAAAACATAGTGGCAATTCTACGGTAACAGAGGGATTCTGAGAACTACTTTTAGGACTACTTTTAACAACTTCCACTAAAATGGTTACAATACATTTGCTTGAAGAACAAAAGTGCATAGAGTTGTACGGTTTGTTTAACTTTGCAATTATTGTTTTTTTGTTTGACATACATTTGAAAGTGAAAAAATCCGACTTTCAGCAATAGCTGTTACACCTTGGAATCGCCCATAGTGTAAAATACAGTTTTAGAGACATAATAAAGTTCCAATGCTGACCAAGCTGACAACACAGTAATGATAATCATTAAAACGCCGATTGGGAAGATGATACATGTATTTTAAATTGAATCCCTACATACCCCCAAAATATAGTTCAGATCTTCTTTAGTCAAGCACGGATATGTTTTAAGAATGTTTTCCTTTTGACGGGAATATTCGGATTTGGCCAGTTTCCAATTGGGTTCTTCAAGTATTTGAAATATTGCTGCCCCGATCGATAGGTAAAAAATGATACCTGACGTTAATACAGGACCCTTATCAGACATTGCCGATCACTTAAAAGTAATCCTCATTATAAATTCGCATCAGAATTGTTGCCCAAAACAAAAAATAGGACGCGTGTTGCATTCAAACTTCTCTTCCTGGTTCCTGTGCTGGGTAATTACAAACGTGGGAGACTGGGATTGTGATAATACAACGGAAGATGACAAATTCAACCCAGTCCACATACAAGACATCGTTTCAGGTGTGCGCCATTGTTTAGCCTATAGTATCATTTTCAAAGAGACAGAAAAACGTTATGTGCCTTTCTGATTTCCACAACCTAGCTATATGGGTTTAAAGCTGGAATCCGTAGCTGTGAAACTGCCACGTTAGCCTAGCTACTTCAAACAACGAACACTGTTTTTTCCCCCTCAGACATCATTGCACATCATTGCAGTGCGATATAACAGCAGATTATGTACTTCTCAAGCTTCATAATCAAAGCAAAATCAATAAGAAACGCTACCAGTGGCACTGTTCACTGTATGCTGATCTCAGATGTAATGCTGTGTGGATTAAAGGTCTCAAATTAAATATCTTTATTGAGTTTTGACTGATTGAAAGTCTCTGGCTGGGGATGTGTTTATGGAAAACAGCCACATAGACGTCTACCTTTACGAAAAAAGATTGCAGTATAACTGGTGTATGCTGCAAATACTGCGTCCAAAATAACACCGTTTTTTTGCTGCAGTAATTTTGCAGTGTATTTGCAGTTCAACTTCAGTACACTGGTTATTCTGCAATTACTGCGTCCAAAATACCAAAGTTGACTGCAGTTACTGCACTTTTACAGCTGTTTCAAAACTGTACTCTTTTTTGTAAGGGTATAATTGGTTCAGATTTGGTCTGGTCCATTTGCCCGCCAACACAGATGACTAAATTTTGTTTGGACAGCACAGTAAAGTAGAGAACTATACAGTAACCGACTGTACATTACATTAAAAAAGTAGAGTACAGTACAATACAGTATAGTTCAGTACAGTATAATGTACTGAATTGTATCATACTTTACTCTAATGTACTCTACTTAATTAAGCTACTGTACTCTACTGAATCAAACTCTACTGTACTGTACTGTACTATCCTGTGCTCTACTGTACTGAACTGTGTCGTACTGTGCTGTTCAAACTTGTGAAGCATAGCCTAGACGTCTATGATTGGTTCAGATTTGGTCCGGTCCGGACCAACCACATTTGTACTTGTTTGGGGGCCGAAGCTCATTAGTATAATCTCCAGTTTGCAAGTATTTGTTTTCTACATTTACATTTTGGTCATTCAGCAGATGCTCTTATTCAGAGCGACATACAGTCAGTGCATTCAACTAAGGTAGATAAACAACATATCACAGTCATAGCAAGACAAAAAATATGACTGAGAATATTACTGAGAATGTTATTGTAGTTGATGTGGTCTGATGGTTTATTCTGTAGGTTGGACTACTTTGAACATCATTGCTGCCAGTTTGTAAGCTTTTGAAAAGCTAACATAAGTGCATGTTTACAGATGGGAGCAATAATATATATTCTATGTTGCAATCTTCGCTCGACTCCTCTTTCCTATATTAAATGGATTTCAAATGTATTATTGTGATATTACGTTTACTTCATTGAGAATGTATGTACAGTTTAAATTTGGTCAATGATGTCTTTTCACCTTTCATTCAGAACTGAAAATGGTCCTGATTTCAACGTCGGGAAAATACGTATTTACAGCGTCATTTTGCTTACTGGGCATGTATAATGTTATTAACCTATATGTAGGCTACATTATTGACATATAATAACATTATATGTGGGCTATAATAACATAATAGCCTACATTATTGCCTTTCATAAAATACAGATACACACACACACATTTACTTGCAGGCATTGCCTACACACAAGTGCACAATAGAGGCACTAATAGAGATGGCCAGCTTGTAGTCCCAAAAAACAGAAATTAGTTACCTCTGGTTCGTTCAGCTATGGAGGGAAATGAATCGGGAAAGAATGGGTTTTTGGGAAAAACGCCAAAAATAAGGTCTGAGGCTAACACAGACTCAGGAGATCTTATACATTTTGTTTTATGAGATATCAGTCAGTTAATGTGACTATGAATTATGAAGCCTTTATGTGCTTGTTTTGATTACATAAATGCTTCAAAATTCACAAAAGGTGATGTTAGCTGAGATTATCTCATAGAACAAAAGGTATAAGAGCAGGGAAATGGTTCCAATCATTTTTCTACCAGTCATTTTCCCCACAAGGTATTTTAGAAACCCTTCAAATAAGGCATATGTTTTGTGTAGGCTTACCCTGGTGTGATGTTTTGATAACAGTGTAAATATCTCTATGACAAAGCTACTTTTATCAATGCATTTGCCTGTATTTACCCCCCTAATGAAATGTTAATTAGCTGCTAATGTGGCTATCATAAAGAACTCCAAATCCCATGATGATCTGGACGAGCCTGCCGAATCGAGGCAAAGGTTAAAAAAAAAAAATCTCTGGATTAACTATCTAATGTTAGCTAAATATAGTAATTCATAAATTGGCTAAATCTCTTTAATTTGACAACTCTGTGAACTGTCTTTTGCAAGTTTGAAATTGACACAATACCTGTTAGCAAAGATGTCAGCTACAGATGACGTGCAGGAGCTTGCAGGGATTTGTAGTCTTGCATGATGACTAATTTGATGCTAATTAGCACTTTGGAATCTGAGTGTAAATAAAGCCGAATATATTGATAAAAGTCACCTTGTCTGAAAAAGATTTACATGGTTATCAAAACATCACACCAGGGTAAGCCTGACTTGCCTAGTTAAATAACGGTTAAATAAGATGTTTAAAAGCCTACACGTAACACAGACCTTATTTTTAGTGTTTCTAAAATCCCCTATAGTAAAAATGAATGGTTGAAAAATTATTGGAACCATTTCCTGGGCGACAGAAACGTGGATGTCGATTATGGCAGCCCCCCGCACCTCTCTGATTCAGAGGGGTTGGGTTAAATGCAGAAGACACTTTTCAGTTGAATGCATTCAGTTGAACAACTGACTTTCCCTTTCCCTGTTTGACCGCTAGGTTTTCGTGGGTATTATGACACCTCCACTGTGGGGCTCAACATTCTCAACATTATAATATTACTCACTCTGGAGTCAATAGGAGGGACCGCCCCATTCACCATTATCGTGTTGAGCAGGGGAGAATCGCCCTTGTGTTGGGTAGATTAGCTTCTAAACTGACCAGCCCTTTTGGAGCTCACACACACACAAACACACACACAATCACACACACAAACAGAGATAAGAGCAACCGTCATGACACACACACATTTTCTCACTGTACTGAAAAACAAGTGAGAGAGGTGTATCTTCTCTAATGAGGGCTTTTGAAAAGGTCACTCACTGTATGACATCTTTCCTGTTAGTCTAAGAAAAAATAACTAATGTAGCCTTTACCGGAAACCTCTGAAAACTCATATTAGAAAATGTATATCTTATTTTATGAAACTATAACAGTTATCAACAGTTGATAATATATGCGCATATATATTTATGCATATTACTAATAATATATTTCTAAATGATAGCATGCTCAAAGAGTTGTGGAAAATAAGAATGAGGCCTTAATCTTACTCAGATAATTCATAGAGAAAACAAGAAGGTTTAGGACAAAAGCAGATGAGGGGGAAAGAATGCATTAATGTGGTCAGGTGGGGAAAAGAGCATTAATGTGGTCAGGTGGGGAAAAGAGAGCATTAATGTGGTCAGGTGGGGAAAAGAGAGCATTAATGTGGTCAGGTGGGGAAAAGAGAGCATTAATGTGGTCAGGTGGGGAAAAGAGAGCAAATGTGGTCAGGTGGGGAAAAGAGAGCATTAATGTGGTCAGGTGGGGAAAAGAGAGCATTAATGTGGTCATGTGGTCAGGTGGGAAAAGAGAGCATTAATGGGTGGGGAAAAGAGAGCATTAATGTGGTCAGGTGGGGAAAAGAGAGCATTAATGTGGTCAGGTGGGGAAAAGAGAGCATTAATGTGGTGGTCAGGTGGGGAAAAGAGAGCATTAATGTGGTCAGGTGGGGAAAAGAGAGCATTAATGTGGTCAGGTGGGGAAAAGAGCATTTCTGTGGTCAGGTAGGGAAAAGAGAGCATTAATATGGTCAGGTGGGGAAAAGAGAGCATTAATGTGGTCAGGTAGGGAAAAGAGAGCATTAATATGGTCAGGTGGGGAAAAGAGAGCATTAATGTGGTCAGGTGGGGAAAAGAGAGCATTAATGTGGTCAGGTGGGGAAAAGAGAGCATTAATGTGGTCAGGCGGGGAAAATAGAGCATTTCTGTGGTCAGGTAGGGAAAAGAGAGCATTAATGTGGTCAGGTGGGGAAAGAGAGCATTCATGTGGTCATGTGGGGAAAAGAGAGCCTTTCTATGGTCAGGTGGGGAAAAGAGAGCATTTCTGTGGTCAGGTGGGGAAAAGAGAGCATTTCTGTGGTCAGGTGGGGAAAGGAGAGAATGTCTGTGGTCAGGTGGGGATAAGAGAGCATTAATGTGGTCAGGTGGGGAAAAGAGAGAATGTCTGTGGTCAGGTGGGGAAAAGAGAGCATTAATGTGGTCACTCAGGTCAGATTAAATACCATATACTATGGTGCTGAACCAGGCAGATAGGTTATGTCATTGTGTTATTTTTGTACCAAGAGAATGTGCCAGGAATGGCCACTGGGACTTAGTAGTAATATTGGGACAGATGCTCAGACAGCACAGCTGTTTAAATGAAATGTCCCTAAAGCTGCTTGAACTGTGCTTAGTGCTCTGCTTTACCCAGAGACAGGGCTTTCAAATGCATACCTCTTTGAGGGCTTTCAAATGCATACCTCTTTGAGGGCTTTCAAATGCATACATCTTTGAGGGCTTTCAAATGCATACCTCTTTGAGGGCTTTCAAATGCATACATCTTTGAGGAGGAGTGCATCTGACTGTCATACATTTTTCATCATATTAATTGTGAATGAAAAAAGTTTAACATTTTATTTTAGATCAATACACTAGCTTTATTACGAAGGTTATTAAAATATACGAGGGTAGCGGAATCCAGGATAGTTTGAAGTCAAAAAGTATTGTCTCCTTGACATGTAGATTCGTGCAAGTGTGTTATACCCCGTATACACAGCGGGATTAAAACTGAAGATCCCACAACAGAGAGAGAGAGAGAAATCACGCTGGCACAAGGCCCAGTTGAACAAAGCGTTCTTTGACCACACATTCCAAACCTGTTATGCACTCCACTGCATAAACCTGATGGCACGGTGGTCAGGTAAATAGTATCCCAGCATTGACAAGAAAAGCTACCTGCTCCAATGCTCCCATCCAGCAACATTAGGTTACCATCTATTTTATTTCCCCCTGCAAGTAGAGCGCATATCATCTAGTATCACTCAAGGTTTGGTTTCTGTTGGAGTGAGCACCTGACCTAGTCCACAGGGGTATCCCCACCCACCCTCAGCTGCCTGCGACCAGCAGAGACGTGCTTCGTCATTGCAAGACGCGTCACTGGAATACTCGGATCAATATGCTGTAACTTCTGAAGGCGTCGGGAAACACTTGAATTATGATGGCGGAATAATACCAGGAAGAAAACAGGAAGAAACGTCTCACCTCTCAGGTAAATAAAAACGAGAGTGCCATGTTAGGGAAACATCGAAAGTCTAATATAATCTAATATGGAAGGCAAAAATCGGTTTCTTTTTTTGCGCAGCCGTCAATTCAGTTCGCTTGAAGTTCAAATTGCGCCGTGTTTGTGGGAATGGGGGGGTGAGACTATGTCAAACACCAGAGGGATATTGCAGTTTATTTTCTAAATGTAAGTAAGGAAATGAAAAATATATGGACATTAAACGTATAAATGATCGAATGCTATTCCCATCCAAAGAATGGTGGACTGCTGTTCTGGGATTTTTATTCGTTGTTTGGACTGATCTTGTTTGACTTCTGGCCCATAGACCCGTAGAGAGACAACAAGAATGTTAACAATTGGTGTAATTATCGGTGTCCAAACGTGTCATTGGTGGACTACAATTGGGATGGTGTCTGACTACTCAGCCGTTTAGTCAAAATATTTCGCTTTTCTTCACAAACAGCGTTGCAATTGATCCAAATATAGCCCTAGACGTTGTGTTATTTCAATAATAACTATTACGTTTGTCAGACTTGCCTCCCTTTGAGATCCGAATGTTGCTTTACTAGCCTATTTCTACATTGATGTTGAACAGGTGTTTCTGAGCCTACCACAGAAAGCCTTTGCGCTTGGCCTTGTCAAGACAGTCCACTTGCTTATATTTGGAATACCCCCGTTTAATACAATAATACCTGTTATTATTGTTATTTAATATTTTGCTGATTTGTATTAGGCTATTTGATTTTTAAAAATATATATCATATAGACCTCTTTGGTGTGTGTGTGTGTATTTTTTTTACCCTACCCAGAGTCCAGTACCCACCGAGCAGAGGAGCCATAGACTTTATTTCTTGACAGTTTTACAATTTAATTAAACATTTAAAGCTGAAATGTCTTAAGTCAATAACTATTCGACCCCTTTGTTATGGTAAGCCTAAATGTCTTGAGTCAATAACTATTCAACCCCTTTGTTATGGTAAGCCTAAATGTCTTGAGTCAATAACTATTCAACCCCTTTGTTATGGTAAGCCTAAATGTCTTGAGTCAATAACTATTCAACCCCTTTGTTATGGTAAGCCTAAATGTCTTGAGTCAATAACTATTCAACCCCTTTGTTATGGTAAGCCTAAATGCGTTCAGGAGTAAACATTTGCTTAGCGTGGATTTTAGCTTACACTAATAGTGTTTAACATGATTTCGAATGACTCATCTCTGTACCCCACACATACAATTATCTGTAAGGTCTCTCAGTCGAGCCGTGAATTTCAAACACAAATTCAACCACAAAGACCCGGGAGGTTTTCCAATGCTTTGCAAAGAAGGGCACCTATTGGTGGATGGGTAAAAAATAAAACTGACGTGAATGTCTGTTTGAACATGGTCAATTTATTAATTTCACTTTGGATGTTGTATCAAAACACAGAGTCACTACAAAGATACAGGTATCCTTCCTAACTCAGTTGCCAGAGAGGAAGGAAACTGCTCAGGGATTTCACCGTGAGGCCAATGGTGACGTTAAAACAGTTTAATGGCTATGATAGGAGGAAACTGAGGATGGATCTACAACATTGTAGTTACTCCACCATTCTAACCTAATTGACAGAGTGTAAAGAAAGAAGCATGTACAGAATAAGAATATTCCAAAACATGCATCATGTTTGCAACAAGGCACTAAAGTAGTACTGCAAAAAAATGTGGCAAAGCAATTCACTTTTCTCTCCTGAATACAAAGTGTTATGTTTGGGGCAAATCCAATACAACACATAACTGAGTGTTACTCCATATTTTCAAGCATAGTGGTGGCTTCATCATGTTATGGGTATGCTTGTAATCGTTAAAGACCGTGTAGTTTTTCAGGATAAAAAAATGAACTAAATGGAGGAAATTCCTAGAGGAGAGATTAATACACCTTTCAGCAGGACAATGACCTAAAACACAAGGCCAAATTTACACTGAAGTGGCTTAAGAAGACAGTGAATGTTCCTGAGTGGCTGAGTTACAGTTTTGACTTAAATCTGCTTGAAAACCTATGGCAAGACCTGGAAATGGTTGTCTAGCAATAATCAACAACCAATTTGACAGAGCTTGAATAATTTTGAAAAGAATAATGGGCAAATGTTGCACAATCCAGGTGTGGAAAGCTCTTAGAGACTTATCCAGAAACACTGTAATCGTTTGTTGTAATCATTACCAAAGGTGATTCGAACAGGTATTGACTCAGGGGCGAATACTTATCAAATCAAGATATATTAGTGTTTTATTTTTCATTAATTTGTTACAAATGTCAGAATTTGTCTTCCACTTTGACATTACAGAGTATTTTGTTTAGATCGTCGACAAAAAAAATGACAATTAAATACATTTTAAGGTCGTCATTGTAAAATAAGATTTTGTTCTTAACTGACTTGCCTAGTTAAATAGAGGTTAAAAAGAAGAATCCCACTTTGTAACACAACAAAATGTGAAAGTCCAGGGGTGTGAATACATTCTAAAGGCGCACTGACGTTTCACAGAGAAAAAAGCTGACCAATACAACTATGCAATGCAAGATGGCCAGTTTTGTAATATTATATGTATTTCATACATAAAATTGTGAACATTTGTGAAATAGAATTCATTGGGAAGGAATATGCCGAATATGTCACTAATTGCACCTTATTACCTATATAGTTACTACTTTTGACCAGGGCCCATAGCTCTGGTAGTGCACAGGGAATAGGGAGCTATAATATATATTTCAACCCTTCCTGATCTATTTTACTGATGCTATTCCTTTCTCTCACTCGTCTGGACTGGATCCCTGTACCTCGTCCTGTCTGGGATGTCTCCTGTGTTTCCATGCTGATGTTTGGTGAGTATCCAATTCTATTTTCAGTGCTGCTAAAAGCTGCTCTTTAGAATCATTGGAGTAGGCTGTTTCATGTGTTTATTTTACATCATGTGCTAAATGTTTTACTTGTAGGCAGACAGGAACATGACTGAAGGGCCTGTATTTTGGTCTATGGGAGTCAGAAATACAATATCCCCTTGTTTGAATATTTGAGCTCTAATCCCACCAAGCATAGAGCTACATATGTAGGATCTTAATTTGAGCCAGTTTGCTACAACTGATCTGATGTGTGAGTATGTCTTCTGGCATGCCTGTGCTTTGGTGCTGCTCACCCAGGCTGAAGTAGGGAGTGGTGGCATCACATCTGGCTGAGACCTTCTGGCGTCTTTATCTCTCCCAAACACTTGCCGTCCCAACATGCATTGCGGCATCGTGGCGTAATGGAAAAAGTGTTCCCTTCTATGGGTTTCCCCTATGACTCTCAACTTGTGCTGTTAGCACACAACATGCCAGAATTTTGGTCTTTATCTAATGTGGATTTCATCTAAATAACTGTGTGTTCTAGAGTAGTAATAACTATCACATATAACTGACCAGAACATAACCTGCAATGGAGCATTTCTGCTGAAGAAGGCCAACACCACTTTCAAAGACAACCCTGTCAGGAATACTCTTGGGGGAAGCTTTCTGTATTTGGTTGAGCCAAGAACTGTCGTTGTCTCTTTAGCCACCAGGTGGAAGCACAAACTCAGGGATGATTCTACTGGCACAGATACAGGAGGATGAACACTGAATACAGCAAGAACATGAATAGATATAAACACAAAGGCTGTGGTGCACATAGCTTCATAATGCCTATAAAGTGGATTAAGCTGTTTCATAATAGATGGAGCAATGCCTTGACACAGGCCCGTGTCTTTGACTGTTGTTGAATCTGAGAGCGCGCATCATCACCAAGGTTTTAGAAACCCTCTGATCTCAGTGATGCAGACAGGGCAGACGTTTTCATTGGCGTGGCTATTTTCAGTCATCTCACTTGTCTGTATTAAATGTTTAGCTCTGTAAGAGAACCTCGGGTGCGTTCAGTGGGTGTGAACCGGGAGAAAACTTACTGAAACAGAGCAGATACTACCTGAGCTTGTTCAATAACCATTTATTTTATTTTTCCCCCCTTCAAATGTTTTTCTCTCATTGGTTCCTACTGAACATGATGACCCTAATGTTGTGCAACTAGACTAGCACGTCTCCCTGAAGCATCCAAACTGGGCATGGGCGGGGAGGGGCAACACTGCTCCTATAGTATGCTATCTACTGGGAGAATACTGCAGAAACATGGAACATTCCTGCTTCATAAATACTTCATACCATAATGGTGCACTATGAATATTAATGTGCGGTTAGCCTACCATCCATCCATCCATGCCCTTAGTGCTTTCTAGAGCTTAGATCTCCAACCACAAACTAAGTCTCATAAAGCATGCTACAGACAGTACTATATGTGCCGACTGGCATTATTTTATGAATACCAGATGTTCACAGCCGCAAATATTGTTTTAACTATTGTAGATATATTGTGTGATGCAAAACAAGGTGTTAGATGTCTCTAACCATGATGCAGTAGCTAACAGGACAGAGGAAGGAAGGCAACGGGAGGGGGGAGGGAGGGGTATAGGGGCCGTTATGTAATCCGTGATGGAGCCAAAGAGAGGGATGAAGATGAGAGATATAAACACACTCCATGTGCCCAACTAAAGGTGTGTGTGTGTGGTGATGACTTTCTTAGAGTGAAAGGTTTTGTG
The DNA here is from genome assembly GCF_018296145.1 of Oncorhynchus tshawytscha. Taxonomy (NCBI): domain Eukaryota; kingdom Metazoa; phylum Chordata; class Actinopteri; order Salmoniformes; family Salmonidae; genus Oncorhynchus; species Oncorhynchus tshawytscha. Next base: position 255,369 of record NW_024609816.1, read on the forward strand.
TCTTGGCTGTCTGTGTCTGTCAGAGTCTCTGGTGAGGGTGCATCTGTGAGTGGTGCCCTCCCCTCTCCTCATCTCTCTGGGGTCCAGCCCAGCACCTGCTCCCTGCATTAGGGAGAGGGGAAGGGAGGGGTTTCTAGGCAACTGGAGGGTGTAGTGAGGGGTGTGTGTAGTAAAACACACCTATCTGTCTGTCTACATTCCTTCTGCCCTTGTCATGTTGTGACCATGTCCAGTAATTCTTTTGGATTATGTTACAGTACGACATCAGAGTAAAAAAGAACAATATTCTTGTAAACTTGTAAACATTCCCCCTTGTTTCCTGCTCTGCACTTGAGGTCAGTAACAACGTTATAATGATAGATACAGAAACTGATTTGCCCCAGATTTGGTCAATCTCAATACTGTAAAAACAGGAACAGACCTGTAGTATTTCCAGATGCCATGGCCCAGTTTGACAGTCGTCTGTGATCTCATGCCACATGAAGTTGGTCTGGAGAGACAAAGGTGACAGTGGCTAACCCTGTACACTAATCCTGTACCCTAACCATGTACTCTGTACCCTAACCATGTACCCTGTACCCTAACCTTGTACCCTAACCATGTACTCTGTATCCTGTACCCTAACTCGAATCCAGGCTGCATCACATCCGGCCGTGATTGGGAGTCCCATAGGGCGGCGCACAGCGTCGTCCGGGTTTGGTCGGGGTAGGCCGTCATTGTAAATAATAATTTGTTCTTAACTGACTTGCCTAGTTAAATAAAGGTTAAATAATATATATATATATATATATATATATATATATAAAACAAAAAACTATACCCTGTACTCTCCCTCTATGGGTTGTTTAGAGAATATTGAACCCGACTACCCACTCCCCCTGCCTCCCCAACCCCAGCCTCTCCATGAGCCGTATGGCACTAATGGGGTCAGACAGATGGGTGGGGACCATGTCATCCCCAATAAAGAGAGTCTGTGTGTGTGTGTAGCAGGGGGCACTACATACAATGAGCAGTGCTGGCCCATTACACTTGAAAATGGGGAGACACTTCTGAAGATTGGTTGGAGGCAGATCCTATGTGTCTCTGTCTCACACAGCATGGTAGCCAATAGCAGAGGGAGTTCTAGGGGGTGACTCCCTTACACAGCATGGTAGCCAATAGCAGAGGGAGTTCTAGGGGGCGACTCCCTCACACAGCATGGTAGCCAATAGCAGTGGGAGTTCTAGGGGGCGACTCCGTCACACAGCATGGTTGCCTACAGCAGAGGGAGTTCTAGGGGGCAACTCCCTCACTCAGCATGGTAGCCAATAGCAGAGGGAGTTCTAGGTGGTGACTCTCACACAGCATGGAAGCCTACAGCAGAAAGAAAAGTGCTGGGGCGCTGCCTGAAAAGGACTTGGATGGAGGGTTGTGTAGTATAGACCAGTTCTCTCGATGCTTCTTTATCTGCCTCCCTCCTGTTCTTGGGCTGTGTGCTGTGCCTAATGACACAGCACTAACCTAGGACGGCTCATTCATTGGCCAGCCCTGCCTAGTGGGAGGATGGTGGATACATGTGCTGCTGTGGATTCATTTGGTAGTGTAATTGATTTACTGCATATTAAAATGAGGTGATTAATTGAGAAGTGAGAGGCTGGGAGGATAATGCTGATGAATTATCGCTATAGGCCTTTTATTTATTTAACTAGGCAAGTCAGTTAAGAACAAATTCTTATTTACAATGAAGGCCTACCCCCCCGGCCAAACCCTCCCTTAACCCGGACGACGTTGGGCCAATTGTGCACCGCCCTATGGGACTCCCGATCACGGCCGGTTGTGATTCAGCCTGGGATCGAACCAGGGTCTGTAGTGACGCCTCAGACCGCTGCGCCACTCTGGAGCACTATAGGCTATTCATTATATGGTGTTACAATGAATTGTTGTTCATCAATGGGAAATAATTGAGTGAGTGATGGAGACTAGCTCTCGAATTAGCATAACTTTGCACTCATATATTTTGTAGGACCATGATAAATCATTTCTTTATGCTTAGGCTCTAAGTCTATTTCAATCGTCTGTAGTTTCACGTTTCAAAGTTTATTTGTCACGTGCACAGGATACAGCAGGTGTAAAACAGTAAACGCTTATTTACGAGCTCTTTCCCAACAATGCAGTAATAAAATAATATAGATAAGAAAAACCCGAGAAATAGAATAGGTTATTGTTTCGGCGCTTCTTCCTGTCATAGGTGTTGGACCAAACTCTCAGGATCTTTTCTGAGAATTTGGTGATTAATTATGAAGCACTCAATTCAAACATCGTTATCGAAATGGACCATATGATTCAACATCTCCTCCACTTCTCATAGGTTAATCTAGAATTTAGCTGTGTTCAATTGGTGCATACGGTTAACAAAGTCCGATACTTCAGTATGGTGACTCCTCCCCTTTACTAGCGCGGATAAGCATCTTCAACACAACAAAGCATGCGTCCGGTTTCTGCAACGTTGTAACTTCATTATTGTAACTTCACTGGAGGAACGGAATATTCGGTTGCGTTGGATTTAACTAATTATAGTTCTTCATTGATGGTATTTCTATTTTAGGTAAGCGCACTTTTGAATGTATTTCTGGCGGCTGATAGGATTTAGTGTTGGTGTTTATTTGTTTTCTACATTCGGCGCCATTTTCATACTAAGATGATTTAAATGCCTGCGCTATAGGCATCGCAGTGTAGCTGACGCGCACACGGGAGATAGTGTAAAAAAAAAATAAAAAAATCACACCTTTAAATAAATCAATGTTTTGTAAAAGTTGAAAGAAATCTTCGTTTGGACTACCTCCAAATTCCAATATCTTCAGTTAAAAACAAGTGAATGAATGGTCATGATGATTAGAATGGGCACGCCAGGGTATTTCATTTGCCTGGCCGCTCACTGCTCCAGGGTCTTTTATCCATATCGTGTGGCATTTGTTTGTGGCCCAATGAATGTGAAATAAATAACTCGACCTAATTCAACATTTTTCTTACAATAATTGAATACAATTCCCAAACATTTTTAGATGGCTATTTGTAGTGCAGTGTTTTTGGATTCAAATGAGGACATGCATTTATTCAAATATTACAATGTTACAAACACTTCTGGTTCCTTTTCTTCTTTTGACTTTTCTTTAGCAAGATGGAGTGATCTACTACTGTATGTTAACTGTGCTCAATAGTCATTCATCCCATTGGCCATCACTAGCCTACTATCAATCTCTTGATGAGAAGTTAAATGGCTTTTGTGTGTGCAGATTTTCAACACAAAAACATGGGCAGGAAAAGGTCCTATGTAGAGCTCAGAAGCAGTCCGGGCCATGCCGACAATCATCACACCTTACCATTGCACTTGGCATAACTTTGTGGGGGGAAAAATCAGACTAAAGACTTTGAAACTTTACTCCATTTTCCCTGTGGTTGTAAAGTATTGAGCCTGGCCTTGTTGCTAAAATGACAAGAACAGACTAATTGGTTTATTCTGTGTCTAGGAAAGTGTCCCACAACCTTAGTGTCTTTTGTTTTAACACCGTAGCCAATACACCACCATTCACCATGTTGTTCTCTGTGTGCTCTGCCTGCAATCGTCTTTCAGAACACAACTATGTCTGAGAAGACCTCTGCTCTGTTATCGTTCATGCTGTCAGTTATTTGAGCCGCTTTTGGTTTAAATGTGATTGACATGATTCATTCTTTGGCGTGTGAAGTATAAATCCAACTCTGCAGTAGCCAGGAGGCTATCCTGAGTACAGTAATGTGTATCTGCTGCTGCCTGTAACACACTGAAGGGGAACTCATCCAGTAAGCCCATCCTCCATTGATACTGCTGGGATATATATATATATATATATATATATATATATATATATAGCAAGATAATCTGTTATGAAGGGATGAAAACATGATGTGGGAGGGGCAAGAGAACACTGAGAGACACCTGAACGAGAGGGAGATCTGAGAGAGAGCAAGTGTGTGTGTGTGTGTGTGTGTGTGTGAGAGAGAAAAAGTTTTAGTGTATTAGTGAGAGAGAGAAAGTTTTAGTGTATTAGTGAGAGTGGACTGGTGAAGAAGAGTTAGGAAGGAGAAAGAGTGACGTTGCATTTGTTTAGTAAATTACTACTGTGTGGTTTGTTTGTGCCAAGTAGGGTTGGGCACTATCTAGATTTTCATGTCGTCATACCTTCCTTCTGTCGTCCTGGGATTTATGTTATTACTGGTTTCGTACACAAGGGGATGCCAAAACAAACCTATTGGGCGTCTATTACCAGAATGCTAACAAAATTAGCACTAGTAAAAGCTAATTTCTATGGAGGCTGCTAGCAAAATATGCTAAAATGCAGAAATGAAAATAAACAAATTGCAAAGACAGGCAATCCAGCTCATAAAGTTATACATATATAGGTAGGAACTAGCGAATGGCATTTTTGGTGAGTTTGTACATTTCCAAGTGATTGTGAACGAGAGACATTGTGCAAATGAACAACGTTTTGACACATGCTTGTCTGAAGGAAGAACAGTACAGGCTCTGGAGCAGCATGTGTAAGCTACATGCTGTGTCTGTGTGGAGTCTGGAGTCGCTAGGGCAACGGACCTGCCTGCTCAGAGAATAGGGGGTAGGAGGAGACGGGCTGAGAACAGAGAGGAGGAAAAAACGCTAGTAAATAACTCATTCAAAGGGATTTGACTTTTTCATTGTAAGCTCATTTACTTGTGTGGCTGCCAGCCAGATAGCGTTGCACTTCTGTTGTCATCTGAGGAAAATGAAGCTATTTTCTGCTGAATGTGTTGCACCAATGTATTTTCTGTGAAGGAAAACTATAGTTGCACGTCCCTGATCACTCTATTGAAGCAAAAAAAGACTTGACTTTCAATATAAAACACAACCCCTGTCAACACACAGCTGGACTCACCTGCTCCCGTTTTCTCCTGTTGTTATACGAACAAACAGGTGACTGGTTCAACTGTTCTGGGGAACTACGGTGAGCTTCATAATGTACAATAATGTGACTGGTTCAACTGTTCTGGGGAACTACGGTGAGCTTCATAATGTACAATAATGTGACTGGTTCAACTGTTCTGGGGAACTACGGTGAGCTTCATAATGTACAATAATGTGACTGGTTCAACTGTTCTGGGGGGGAGCTTCATAATGTGAGCTTCATAATGTACAATAATGTGACTGGCTCAACTGTTCTGGGGAACTACGGTGAGCTTCATAATGTACAATAATGTGACTGGCTCAACTGTTCTGGGGAACTACGGTGAGCTTCATAATGTACAATAATGTGACTGGCTCAACTGTTCTGGGGAACTACGGTGAGCTTCATAATGTACAATAATGTGACTGGCTCAACTGTTCTGGGGAACTACGGTGAGCTTCATAATGTACAATAATGTGACTGGTTCAACTGTTCTGGGGAACTACGGTGAGCTTCATAATGTACAATAATGTGACAGGCTCAACTGTTCTGGGGAACTACGGTGAGCTTCATAATGTACAATAATGTGACAGGCTCAACTGTTCTGGGGAACTACGGTGAGCTTCATAATGTACAATAATGTGACTGGTTCAACTGTTCTGGGGAACTACGGTGAGCTTCATAATGTACAATAATGTGACTGGCTCAACTGTTCTGGGGAACTACGGTGAGCTTCATAATGTACAATAATGTGACTGGCTCAACTGTTCTACAATAATGTGACTGGTTCAACTGTTCTGGGGAACTACGGTGAGCTTCATAATGTACAATAATGTGACTGGTTCAACTGTTCTGGGGAACTACGGTGAGCTTCATAATGTACAATAATGTGACTGGTTCAACTGTTCTGGGGAACTACGGTGAGCTTCATAATGTACAATAATGTACAATAATGTGACTGACTGTTCTGGGGAACTGAGCTTCATAATGTACAATAATGTGACTGTTCAACTGTTCTGGGGAACTACGGTGAGCTTCATAATGTACAATAATGTGACTGGTTCAACTGTTCTGGGGAACTACGGTGAGCTTCATAATGTACAATAATGTGACTGGTTCAACTGTTCTGGGGAACTACGGTGAGCTTCATAATGTACAATAATGTGACTGGCTCAACTGTTCTGGGGAACTACGGTGAGCTTCATAATGTACAATAATGTGACTGGTTCAACTGTTCTGGGGAACTATGTGGTGAGCTTCATAATGTACAATAATGTGACTGGTTCAACTGTTCTGGGGAACTACGGTGAGCTTCATAATGTACAATAATGTGACTGGTTCAACTGTTCTGGGGGGGAACTACGGTGAGCTTCATAATGTACAATAATGTGACTGGTTCAACTGTTCTGGGGAACTACGGTGAGCTTCATAATGTACAATAATGTGACTGGCTCAACTGTTCTGGGGAACTACGGTGAGCTTCATAATGTACAATAATGTGACTGGTTCAACTGTTCTGGGGAACTACGGTGAGCTTCATAATGTACAATAATGTGACTGGTTCAACTGTTCTGGGGAACTACGGTGAGCTTCATAATGTACAATAATGTGACTGGCTCAACTGTTCTGGGGAACTACGGTGAGCTTCATAATGTACATGTGATAATGTGACTGGCTCAACTGTTCTCTGGGGAACTACGGTGAGCTTCATAATGTACAATAATGTGACTGGTTCAACTGTTCTGGGGAACTACGGTGAGCTTCATAAACTGTCTCAACTGTTCTGGGGAACTACGGTGAGCTTCATAATGTGACTGGTCTCAACTGTTCTGGGGAACTACGGTGAGCTTCATAATGTGACTGTCTCAACTGTTCTGGGGAACTACGGTGAGCTTCATATGTGACTGTCTCAACTGTTCTGGGGAATGTGACTGTCTCAACTGTTCTGGGGAACTACGGTGAGCTTCATAATGTGACTGTCTCAACTGTTCTGGGGAATGTGACTGACTGTCTCAACTGTTCTGGGGAACTACGGTGAGCTTCATAATGTGACTGTCTCAACTGTTCTGGGGAACTACGGTGGCTTCATAAACTGTCTCAACTGTTCTGGGGAACTACGGTGAGCTTCATAATGTGACTGTCTCAACTGTTCTGGGGAACTACGGTGAGCTTCATAATGTGACTGTCTCAACTGTTCTGGGGAACTACGGTGAGCTTCATAATGTGACTGTCTCAACTGTTCTGGGGAACTACGGTGAGCTTCATAATGTGACTGTCTCAACTGTTCTGGGGAACTACGGTGAGCTTCATAATGTGACTGTCTCAACTGTTCTGGGGAACTACGGTGAGCTTCATAATGTGACTGTCTCAACTGTTCTGGGGAACTACGGTATAATGTGACTGTTCAACTGGGGAACTACGGTGAGCTTCATAATGTGACTGTCTCAACTGTTCTGGGGAACTACGGTGAGCTTCATAATGTGACTGTCTCAACTGTTCTGGGGAACTACGGTGAGCTTCATAATGTGAAAGGTGAAATGAAGAAAGCAAGCTGCTTTATCTCCTAACACATTGCACAAGTTGACTGCAGGTATCTACTTAAAGTAGCCACCAATATTAAAACTTCAAAGAGGTATTGAAAAACCATCCTATGGCTATTTCCAAATACCCTGGTATATGGTGTATACAGTCTAACGCCCAAGCCTAGTGCCAAGGGCCAATACTCTGCACACAGTACAAGATACGAAGTCACTTGCTCTGTTTTTTAAGAGTGATGTGTTTTTTTCTCTGATAAGATCTAGAGTTTCCAATTGTACAGTGTTAAGAAAAAAGTATGTGAATTCCTTTGGAATGACCTGGATTTCTGTGTAAATTGGTCATTAAATTTGATCTGATCTTCATCGAAGTCACAACAATAGACAAACATAGTGTGCTTAAATTAATAACACACAAATTATTGTATATTTCTTGTCTATATTGAATATATAATTTAAACATTCACAGTATAGGTTGGGAAAAGTATGTGAACTCCAAGGCTAATGACTTCTCCAAAAGATCATTGGAGTCAGGAGTCCGCTAACCTGGAGTCTGATCAATGAGACAAGATTGGAGATGTTGGTTAGAGCTGCCTTCTATAAAAACACTTACAAAATGTGAGTTTGCTATTCATAAGAATCATTGCCTGATGTGAACCAAGCCTCGAACAAAAGAGATCTCAGAAGACCTAAGATTAAGAATTGTTGACTTGCATAAAGCTGGAATGGGTTACAAAAATATCTCTAAAAGCCTTGCTGTTCATGAGTCCACGGTAAGAAAAATGGTCTATAAATGGAGAAAGTTCAGCACTGTTGCTACTCCCTAGGAGTAGCCGTCCTGCAAAGATGACTACAAGAGCACAGTGCAGAATGATCAATGATGTTAAGAAGAATCCTAGTGTTAGCTAAAGACTTAGAGAAATCTCTGGAACATGCTAACATCTCTGTTGACGAGTCTACGATATGTAGGACACTGAACAAGAATGGTGTTCATGGGAGGATCCCACAGAAGAAGCCACTGCTGTCCAAAAAAACAGGTTTGGGGCTGCTTTCCTGGGGCTGCTTTGCTGCCTCAGGGCCTGGACAGCTTGCTACCACCGACAGAAAAATGAATTCCCAAGTTTATCAAGACACTTTGCAGGAGAATGTTAGGCTATCTGTCGGCCAATTGAATCAGAAGTTGGCTGATGCAACAGGACAGTGACCCAAAACACAGAAGTAAATCAACAACAGAATGGCTTCAACAGAAGAAAATACGCCTTTTGGAGTGGCCCAGTCAGAGTCCTGACCTCAACCCGATTTTGAGATGCTGTGGCATGACTTTGGGAGCAGTTCACACCAGACATCCCAAGAATATTGCTGAACTGAAACCGTTTTATAAAGACGAATGGTCCAAAATTCCTCCTCAACGTTGTGCAGTTCTGATCCGCAACTACAGAAAAGGTTTGGTTGAGGGTTCACATACTTTTCCCACCCTGCACTGTGAATGTGTGTTCAATAAAGACATGACAACGTGTAATTCGTTGTGTTTTATTAGTTTAAGCAGACTGTGTTTGTCTATTGTTGTGACGTAGATGATCAGATCACATTTTATAACCAATGTATGCAGAAATCCGGGTATTTCCAAAGGGTTCACATACTTTTTCTTGCCACTATGTCTTTATTCCACATGTGACTGGAGTGGACTGTGAACTTGTTGTATATCCACAGTATGTCTAGATACTGTTATAGGCACGATCATTGACAGACATGTCATCGATACTTTACATTTACAATGATGTATTATTGACAAACACATGGATATTATCCATTGACAATTACAGCATATCAAAAATAAAATGTTGTATTGTCACATAAATCTGGAAAGGTGCAGTGAAATGTGTTGTTTTACAGGGTCTAACCCCTGGAGCTAATTAGGGTTAAGTGCCTTGCTCAAGGGCACATCGACAGATTTTTCACCTTGTCCGCTCGGGTATTCAAACCAGCAACCTTTTGCTTACTACCCAACACTTTAACCGCCTGCTACCTGTCGCCCTATTGACAGACACGTCATGGAAACTATTCATTTACAAATATGAATTCTCTCTGGTACCATAAGACACACAGACATGAACACTTCTGAAATAATATTCCACTAATATACAGATTTCACCTTCAATCAATTGGCTTTGGCTGAAGTTCGGTTTAAACTGGATTGAATTTAAGTGTAGGCTTGGTCTGCTCCTTCTGCCCAACCACAGTCGATCAATGGGATGACTCCATTCAGCCTGGTCCCCAAGCGGTTCACGTTACAACATCAGAACCATCTGTGGCGGTATTGATTAGGTTGAAACAGAGAGCTGGTGATAAAGTTACAGACTAGAAGACCAACAGACCTACATGGGACCGTACCCATTATAGCTGAGCGTTGAAGAACTAACCAGTGTAAAGCCCTTTGCACTGCTTTTCTGTTTTAAATCAATGGGTTTAGTGTTAGAGGTTTCTATATCAACGTTGCTGAGAGCATTGGGAATGTTCTTTTGAAACCATTTCCATATTCCATGTTTGTGTATGTCTATGTGAATGACTGCAGCCGTGAATCGGTGAGTATCTGTGTGGGCATGTGATAGGATGTATGTTTGTAAATGTGTTTGTGCGTGGGCATGTGAGAGCCTGCCTGTATACCGCTGTGCAAGCGCATGTGTTTACTGATATCTTTGGCATTTATTTCCTTTAATTTAGACTTTTGGCCAGGTGGGAGGGGCTAATAGGTGGGCGGGACTTAGCATAAGCCATGAATCAGCACAGCTGATCACAACCTGCCATTTTCTCTGAGAGAGAGAGAGAGGGGAGCGAGTTAAAGAGAGAAAGCGAGAACAGAAGGAGAGAAGGGAGAGAGCGAAGAGGGGGGGAAAGAGGAGATGGGGGAGAGTGAATAGAAAGAGGAGAGGGAGGGAGGGGAGGAAGAGAGATAATCTCACTTGGAGCCTGATTAACACTAAACTCCAGGCTAAATCCCACTCACTAAATTCACTCTCAGCACCTACCACGCATGTTTCTGTTTCTCAGTTCCCCTGTAGGGCAAATATGATCCAACGTGCTTAAGGGCCGGCGGTATTAGTGTTGGTGCTGGGGGATGTCGTTGAGATTGGGATGGCTGCTACTCAGATTCACACCAACTATGAATGAATGAATGAAGAAATGTCCTCGGCCTGATACCACCGATTTAGATTACACTGCTTAGTGTTGTGTGTGTGTCTACGTCTGAGTGAGAGCGAAATTGTCAGGGAATGCGTGTGTGTGCACTGCAGTCAGTGACATGAGATATCCTAATGAGTCGACAACATCCTGAGAACCTGCAGCTCTTATACCCGTTCTCCACAAGCTCTGCTCAACACACAGTTGCACACACCCATGTTGACTCCAATGATTCCCATAGTTGTCAAGTAGGCTGGATGTCCTTTGGGTGGTGGACTATACCCTAATTTCTGTCCAATGTGATTTCGGTCTCACATGATTTAACATCCTTTTCCACGGTAACATAGAACTACATGCCCACATGTCTTGTGGGGTTAAATGAGACCATACACTGAGAACAACAAACATTAGGAACACCTCAACAGCCTCAGTTCATCGGGTCATGGACTCTACAAGGTGTTAAAAGAGTTCCACAGGGATGCTGGCCCATGTTGACTCCAATGCTTCCCACAGTTGTCAAGTTGGCTGGATGTCCTTTGGGTGGTGGACTATTCTTGATACACACGGGAAACTGTTGAGTGTAAAATAAAAAAAACAGCAGTGTTGCAGTTCTTGACTCAAACTGGAGTGCCTGTCACCTACTGCCATACCCCGTTCAAAGGCACTTACATTTTTTGTCTTGCGATTTCATCCTCTGCATAGCACATACACAAGTCTCACTGATTTTGAAGTGGATTTAACAAGTGACATCAATAAGGGATCCTGTCCTACAGTATCTTATCCAACCCCACTTCCCTTTCCTGTCCTACAGTATCTTATCCAACCCCTCTTCCCTTTCCTGTCCTACAGTATCTTATCCAACCCCTCTTCCCTTCCCTGTCCAACAGTATCTTATCCAACCCCTCTTCCCTTTCCTGTCCTACAGTATCTTATCCAACCCCTCTTCCCTTTCCTGTCCTACAGTATCTTATCCAACCCCTCTTCCCTTCCCTGTCCAACAGTATCTTATCCAACCCCTCTTCCCTTCCCTGTCCAACAGTATCTTATCCAACCCCTCTTCCCTTTCCTGTCCTACAGTATCTTATCCAACCCCTCTTCCCTTCCCTGTCCCAGTATCTTATCCAACCCCTCTTCCCTTCCCTGTCCAACAGTATCTTATCCAACCCCTCTTCCCTTCCCTGTCCAACAGTATCTTATCCAACCCCTCTTCCCTTCCCTGGCCAACAGTATCTTATCCAACCCCTCTCCCCTTCCCTGTTCTACACTATCTTATCCAACCCCCTTTCCTGTCCTACAGCATCTTATCCAACCTCCTTCCCCTGTCCTCCAGTATCTTATCCATCCCCCTCCCCTTTCCTGTCCTACATCATCTTATCCAACCCCTCTTCCCTTTCCTGTCCTACAGTATCTTATCCAACCCCCTTTCCTGTCCTACAGCATCTTATCCAACCTCCTTTCCCTGTCCTACAGTATCTTATCCAACCTCCTTTCCCTGTCCTACAGTATCTTATCCAACCTCCCTCCCCTGTCCTACAGTATCTTATCCATCCCCCTCCCCTTTCCTGTCCTACAGTATCTTATCCAACCCCTCTTCCCTTTCCTGTCCTACAGTATCTTATCCATCCCCCTTTCCTGTCATACAGCATCTTATCCAATCCCCCTTCCCTTCCCTGTTCTACAGTATCTTATCCATCCCCCTCCCCTTTCCTGTCCTACAGCATCTTATCCAACCCCTCTTCCCTTTCCTGTCCTACAGTATCTTATCCAACCCCCTTTCCTGTCCTACAGCATCTTATCCAACCTCCTTTCCCTGTCCTACAGTATCTTATCCAACCCCTCTTCCCTTTCCTGTCCTACAGTATCTTATCCATCCCCCTTTCCTGTCATACAGCATCTTATCCAATCCCCCTTCCCTTCCCTGTTCTACAGTATCTTATCCATCCCCCTCCCCTTTCCTGTCATACAGCATCTTATCCAATCCCCCCCCTTCCCTTCCCTGTTCTACAGTATCTTATCCATCCCCCTCCCCCTTTCCTGTCCTACAGCATCTTATCCAACCCCTCTTCCCTTTCCTGTCCTACAGTATCTTATCCATCCCCACTTTCCTGTCATACAGCATCTTATCCAACCCCCCTCCCCTTTCATGTCCTACAGCATCTTATCCAACCCCTCTTCCCTTTCCTGTCCTATAGCATCTTATCCAAAACCCCTTCCCTTTCCTGTCATACAGCATCTTATCCAACCCCCTCCCCTTTCCTGTCCTACAGAATCTTATCCAACCCCTCTTCCCTTTCCTGTCCTATAGCATCTTATCCAACCCCTCTTCCCTTTCCTGTCCTACAGCATCTTATCCAACCCCTCTTCCCTTTCCTGTCCTACAGCATCTTATCCAACCCCCTCCCCTTTCCTGTCCTACAGCATCTTATCCAACCCCTCTTCCCTTTCCTGTCCTATAGCATCTTATTCAACCCCTCTTCCCTTTCCTGTCCTACAGCATCTTATCCAACCCCCTTCCCTTTCCTGTCCTACAGCATCTTATCCAACCCCCTCCCTTTCCTGTCCTACAGCATCTTATCCAACCCCTCTTCCCTTTCCTGTCCTATAGCATCTTATTCAACCCCTCTTCCCTTTCCTGTCATATAGCATCTTATCCAACCCCCTTCCCTTTCCTGTTCTACAGCATCTTATCCAACCCCCTCTTTCCTGTTCTACAGCATCCAATCCCCCTTCCTGTTCCCTTTCCTGTTCTACAGCATCTTATCCAATCCCCCTTCCCTTTCCTGTCCTACAGCATCTTATCCAACCCCCTCCCTTTCCTGTCCTACAGCATCTTATCCAACCCCTCTTCCCTTTCCTGTCCTATAGCATCTTATCCAACCCCTCTTCCCTTTCCTGTCCTACAGCATCTTATCCAACCCCTCTTCCCTTTCCTGTCCTACAGCATCTTATCCAACCCCCCTGTTCCCCTTTCCTGTCCTACAGCATCTTATCCAACCCCTCTTCCCTTTCCTGTCATATAGCATCTTATCCAACCCCCTTCCCTTTCCTGTTCTACAGCATCTTATCCAACCCCCTTCCCTTTCCTGTTCTACAGCATCTTATCCAATCCCCCCTTCCCTTTCCTTTCCTATAGCGTCTTATTCAAACCCCCCTTCTCATTCAAATCAAGTTTTATTAGTCAAATGCCCCGAATACAACAGGTATATAGACCTTACAGTGAAATGCTTATATACTAGTCCCTACCCAACAATGCAGTTAAAAATTTTAAAAAGTAACAAGAAATTAAAGAGCAGCAGTAAAATAGCAATAGCGAGACTGTACCAGTACCCCCCCTGTATATAGAGTCAATGTGCGGGGGCACCGGTTAGTCGAGGTAATTGAGGTAATATGTACATGTAGGTAGAGTTATTAAAGTGACTCTGCATAAATGACAACAACAGAGAGTAGCAGCGGTGTAAAAGGGGGGGGGGGAATGAAAATAGTCTAGGTAGCCATTTGATGAGATGTTCAGGAGTCTTATGGCTTGGGGGTAGAAGCTGTTTAGAAGCCTATTGGACCTAGACTTGGCACTCCGGTACCGCTTGCCGTGTGGTAGCAGGGAGAACAGTCTATGACCATGGGTGACTGGAGTCTTTGACAATTTTTAGGGCCTTCCTCTGACACCTGGCATATAGGTCCTGGATGGCAGGAAGCTTGGCCCAGTGATGTACTGGGCTGTACACACTACCCTCTGTAGTGCCTTGCGGTCGGAGGCCGAGCAGTTGCCATACCAGGCAGTGATGCAACAAGTCAGGATGCTCTCGATTGTGCAGCTGTAGAACCTTTTTGAAGATCTGAGGACCCATGCCAAAACTTTTCAGTCTCCTGAGCGGGAATAGGCTTTGTCATGCCCTCTTCATGACTGTCTTGGTATACTTGGACCATGTTAGTTTGTTGTTGATGTGGACACCAAGGAACTTGAAGCTCTCAACCTGCTCCGCTACAGCCCCGCCGATGAGAATGGGGGCGTGCTCGGTCCTCTCTTTTTCCTGTAGTCCACAATCATCTCCTTTGTCTTGATCACGTTGAGGGAGAGAGAGGTTGTTGTCCTGGTACCACACGGCCATGTCTCTGACCTCCTCCCTATAGGCTGTCTCGTTGTTGTCAGTGATCAGGCCTACCACTGTTGTCATCGGCAAATTTAATGATGGTGTTGGAGTCGTGCCTGGCCATGCAGTCATGAGTGAACAGGGAGTACAGGAGGGGACTGAGCACGCACCCCTGAGGGGCCCCTGTGTTGAGAATCAGCATGGCGGATGTGTTGTTACCTACCCTTACCACCTGGGGGTGGCCCGTCAGGACGTCCAGGATCCAGTTGCAGAGGGAGGTGTTTAGTCCCAGGGCCCTTAGCTTAGTGATGAGCTTTGAGGGCACTATGGTGTTGAACGCTGAACTGTAGTCAATGAATAGCATTCTCACATAGGTGTTCCTTTTGTCCAGGTGGGAAAGTGCAGTGTGGAGTGCAAAAGAGATTGCATCCTCTGTGGATCTGTTGGGGCGGTATGCAAATTGGAGTGGGTCTAGGGTTTCTGGGATAATGGTGTTGATGTGAGGCATGACCAGCCTTTCAAAGCACTTCATGGCTACAGACTTGAGTGCTACGGGTCGGTAGTCATTTAGGCAGGTTACCTTAGTGTTCTCGGGCACAGGCACTATGGTTTTCTGCTGAAAACATGTTGGTATTACAGACTCGGACAGGGAGAGGTTGAAAATGTCAGTGAAGACATTTGCTAGTTGGTCAGCGCATGCACACAGTACATGTCCTGGTAATCCATCTGGCCCTGCGGCCTTGTGTATGTTGACCTGTTTTAATGTCTTTTCTCACATCATGAGCGTGATCACACAGTCTTCCGGAACAGCTGGTGCTCTCATGCATGTTTCAGGGTTATTTTCCTCGAAGTGGGCATATAAGTAGTTTAGCTCATCTGGTAGGCTCGTGTCACTGGGTAGCCCCCAGCTGTGCTTCCCTTTGATGAGCGTCAGAGCCGGTGTAGTATGATCCGATCTTAGTCCTGTATTGACGCTTTGCCTGCTTGATGGTTCGTCGGAGGGCATAGCGGGATTTCTTATAAGCTTCCGGGTTATACAGTCCCGTTCCTTTAGCTCAGTGTGGATGTTGCCTGTAATCCATGGCTTCTGGTTGGGGTATGTACATACGGTCACTGTGGGGGCGACATCATCGATGCACTTATTGATGAAACCAATGGCTGATGTGGTGTACACCTCAATGCCATCGGAGGAATCCTGGAACATATTCCAGTCTGTGCTAGCAGAACACTCATGTAGCTTAGCATCTGCTTGTAAGCAGGAATCAGGAGGATAGAATTATGGTCAGATTTGCCAAATGGAGGGCGAGCTTTGTATGCATCTCTGTGTGTGGAGTAAAGGTGGTCCAAAATTTTTCCCACTCTGGTTGCACATTTAACATGCTGATAGAAACATGCTGATAAAAAAAGACAGATTTAAGTTTCCCCGCATTAAAGTCCCCGGCCACTAGGAGCGACGCCTCTGGGTGAGCGTTTTCTTGTTTGCTTATGGCGAATACAGCTAATTTATTGCGGTCTTAGTGCCAGCATCAGTCTGTGGTGTTATGTAGAGAGCTACGAAAAATACAGATGAAAACTCTCTAGGTAGATGGTGTGGTCTACAGCTGATCATGAGATACTTTACCTCAGGCGAGCAAAACCTTGAGACTTCCTTAGATATCGTGAACCAGCTGTTATTTACAAAAATACATAGTCCGCCGCCCCTTGTCTTACCAGACGCGGCTGTTCTATCCTGCCGATACAGCGTATATCCAGCGAGCTGTATGTTGATAATGTGTTCGCTCAGCCACGACTCCATGAAGCAAAGCTATTACAGTTCTGAATGTCCCGTTGGTAGTTTAATCTTCCGCATAGGTGATCTATTTTATTTTCCAAAGATTGCACGTTTGCTAGCAGAATGGAAGGCAGTGGGGGTTTATTCGATCGCCTACTAATTCTCAGAAGGCAGCCCACCCTCCGGCCCCTTTTTCTCAGCCTTCTCTTCACGCAAATGACAGGGATCTGGGCCTGTTCCCGGGAAAGCAGTATGTCATTCACGTCGGACTCGTTAAAGAAAAAAATCTGTCTGCCGGTTCGTGGTGAGTAATCGCAGTTCTGATGTCCAGAAGTTATTTTCGGTCATAAGAGATGGTAGTAGCAACATTATGTACAAAATAAGTAAAAAAATAAGTTACAAACAACGCAAAGAAACAAACAAAAACACAATTGGATAGAAACACGTAAAATGTCAGCCTTCTTCTCCGGCGTAACCTTAACTCCTTTCCTATAGCATCTTATTCAAACCCCCCTTCCCTTTCTTTAGTCATAGGTGCACCCCAAATGGCACCCTATTCCCTACATGGTGCACTACTTTTGACCAGGGCCATAGTGGACTATGGAGGGAATAGGGCGCCATTTGGGAGACACACAGATGGTCGGAGCATCTGACGTGCACCTGACCCAACAGCTGAACACGCTGTTCACCCATTTCTGCAGGGCAATCTTTATCTCTGGCAGCTAGTTAGTCTAATGATGGTTGATGTATACAGTAGTAATGATGGTTGATGTATACAGTAGTAATGATGATCGGGATGTCAGCTGGCCTACTGGAGGTAGAACATTATAGATGTGAGAAATGATAGGGCCTCTGCACTATGGAAAAGTGTTTTCAAAAGGGCACCAGTTTGATCAAGATTGGCAGAACTACCGTTATTTCCTGTATATTGCTCTATTTTTGACTGGTCAAAGGTAGTTGGGCCCTGGTCAAAAGTAGTGCACTACATAGTGGATAGGGTACAATTTGGGACACAGTGTGGTTGTGAGAGTCCCTGTTACTTCCCCAGGTTAGAAGCCAGACCAGAGCTGCTCACCTGGCCTTTAGCAGAGAATCTAGATGTTACCTAGTGAAGACAATGGAGGAGGCAGTCATGCAGGAGGCAGCAGCAGACACAAGACGTCTCATCTGGTCCATTAACACCATGTCTGTTTCCTGACTATTACCATTGAGATTACGCTACATTAAAAGACCCAGAGGAGATCCTGAGCACTGAGGCGTACACCACGCTGCTTGGTGTGTGTGTGTGTGTGTGTGTGTGTGTGTGTGTGTTTAGGTTGACCTAGGGAACAGGCCCCTATGGGGGGTTGTTGCGGTGGGGGAAGGGAAGGGCTGGATTAGTTAGAGTGCACCACAGTTATTGGTCACTAGACACAAACAATGGGAGGACTAAAGAGGATTTGGTCTCTGTGGTCCCCCCTCCCCTCCTCTCCTCCCCATACCCCTGCTGTCCCTATAGCGATGGTTCACTGTGTGTGTGTCAGGCACCCTCTGGGGTAAGGACAGCCGTGTGTGTGTGCAGCTGGAAGATCTGCCATCCTGTCTAGCGAAGTGTCTCCCTGCCCCCCACTGTATGGCAGACCTAGACATTTTAATGAACTACTAGCCTAGATGTTGAGCAATGACAATCAACTAGATGTTGAGCAGCATCAGACTAGCCTAGATGTTGAGCAATGACAACAACTAGCAGCATCAGACTAGCCTAGATGCTAACAGTGGGCTAAGTAGATGCAATCTCTGTTAACACTGTATGGAGGGCTACTAGACATATGATGATGAACTGCTATGATCTAACACAAGTACGTTGATGCTGCTGCAACTCTTTCAATGACAGCCTCACAACTGCAAGACAAGTTCACACAGTGAAGTGAACACAGTAACTGGCCATTTACTTCTCAGAAGCTCTGCATGTCCTGTGAATTTCTAAACCAATTTAGTGATGCATTGTCATGCAATGTTACATTGGGACATCTTGGCCCACCGTATGAAGCCGGCGGGGCCACAGCGGACGGATGAAAGAGCCGTGTTGGGTTAGTGCTGAGGATGATACTGACTGGAGCTGTACTAATAGACTTCTAGGCTGCTACGGAGCAGAAAGACTCCATTGTGTGTGTTTCTAATGAGCCTCTGGTAGACACAAACTGTCGTGAGCTGCCTGTCTCTCAAGAGGTCCTCCCAGACACACACACACACACTCATTCAACAAGAGGTGCCATTGTGGAGTGGGATACACTCATAACTCCATATGAAAAAGTGTTTGTGGCATATTTGATCGAGTACTCCAGTCTGAGAAAACGTAGTAGTAGCTCATGCTATAGAATGCCATCAGTGCATCACTGTTGACTGTCCATAATCATGTCTTGCTTGTGTGTATGTTGCTGTGCATCATCCAACATGACAACACACAAAGCTTTCTCTTTCCTATAACTGACTCCTCCATGTCATGTTCTGCAGTGTGTACCATGACAACAGAGGCTAGCGCGGTGGGCGAGGCGGACACAGAGGGCAAGCCGAAGCCCAGTGTAGCAGAGGCAGAGAGAAGACCGGAGACCAAGCAGAGCTCGGAGGCAGAGATACAACTGGAGAACAAGCAGAGCCCAGAGCCAGAAACAGAGAGAGAACCGGAGAACAAGCAGAGCCCAGAGGCAGCGGAGCCAGATAGGGAGAAGCCCAGCCAGAAGACCCAGGAGCAGGCCTCACAGCCTGGCTCCACAGAGACCCCCATCTTCACCACCACCACTGAGGAGGAGCAGCTAGTGAAGCCCCGCCAGCGCACCTCAGCCAGCCGGGGCCTCTCACGCCTCTTCTCCTCCTTCCTCAAGCGGCGCTCGCAGTGCTCAGACGTAGAGTGGGCTGAGGTCGAGAAGGCGGAGAAGGACAGGAAAGAGAAGGCAGAGGCTGGAACAAAGGAGGAAAAGTTAGAGCAGGCCAAGGGGGAGGAGAAGAAAGAGGCAGAGGAAAGGGGGGAGAAGAAAGAGGAGGAAGAAGCAGCAAAGAAATCAAAGAAGAAAGAGGAGGAAGAAGCAGCAAAGAAAGCAGAGAAGAAGCAGAAGAAAGAAGAGGAAGAAGCAGCAAAGAAAGAGGCAGTGAAGAAGAAGAAAGAAGAGAAAGAGGCAGCAAAGAAAGCAGAGAAGAAGAAGAAAGAGGAAGAAGAGGCAGCAAAGAAAGCAGAGAAGAAGAAGAAAGAGGAGGAAGAAGCAGCAAGGAAAGCGAAGAAGAAAGAGGAGGAAGAGGCAGCAAAGAAAGCAGAGAAGAAGAAAAAAGAAGAGGAAGGGGTAACGAAGAAAGAGGCAGAGCAGCAGAATCAAGAGGAAGAGGCAGCAAAGAAAAAGGAGGAGGAGAAGAAGAAAGAGGAAGAAGAGGCAGCAAAGAAAGAGGAGGAGAAGAAGAAGAAAGAGGGAGAGGCAGCAAAGAAAGCAGAGAAGAAGGAGGGAGAGGCAGCAAAGAAAGAGGAGAAGAAGAAAGAGGAGGGAGAGGCAGCAAAGAAAGCAGAGAAGAAGGAGGGAGAGGCAGCAAAGAAAGCAGAGGAGAAGAAAGAGGAGGAAGAGGCAGCAAAGAAAGCAGAGAAGAAGAAGAAAGAGGAGGAAGAGGCAGCAAAGAAAGCAGAGAAGAAGAAGAAAGAGAGGAAGAGGCAGCAAAGAAAGCAGAGAAGAAGAAGAAAGAGGAGGAAGAGGCAGCAAAGAAAGCAGAGAAGAAGAAGAAAGAGGAGGGAGAGGCAGCAAAGAAAGCAGAGGAGAAGAAAGAGGAGGAAGAGCAGCAAAGAAAGCAGAGAAGAAGAAGAAAGAGGAGGAAGAGGCAGCAAAGAAAGAGACGAAGAAGAAGAAAGAGGAGGAAGAGGCAGCAAAGAAAGCAGAGAAGAAGAAGAAAGAGGAGGAAGAGGCAGCAAACAAAGCAGAGAAGAGGAAAGACGAAGAGGAGTCAGCAAAGAAAGCAGAGAAGAAGAAAGAGGAGGAAGGGGCAGCAAAGAAAGAGGAGAAGAAGAAAGAGGAGGAAGGGGCAGCAAAGAAAGAGGAGAAGAAGAAAGAGGAGGAAGGGGCAGCAAAGAAAGAGGCGAAGAAGAAAGGGGAGGAAAAGACAACGAAAAAAACGCAAAAGGGGAAGAAGAAAGAGAAAGAAAATAAAGAGGAGGAGAAGGGGAAGAAGAACGAGGCGAATAAAGAGGTAAAGAAGAACGAGGAGAATAAAGAGTTAAAGAAGAAAAAACGGAAGGGCAAAAAGAAAGCAGGGGAGGAGCACAAAGCAGGGGAGCAGTCCACAACAGAGGTGCAGGTGAAAGCCCCCATCGCAGCCCCGGAGCCAGAGCTCAGAGCAGAGGCGGAGGGGGAGGCTGAACCGGAGAGGCAGGAGGAGCCGGTAGAGGCCCAGGACCATCACTCCATCAGCAGTGCAGAGACACAGGTGAGTGAGGGAGACAATGAACTTCTCACCTAGGGCATGGGTGCACAACTCTGTTCCTTGGGGAAAGCTATCCTGCTGTTTTTTTTGTTGTTCTGATTTAGATTGTGGGAGACAGCTTTTGCAGTGCGCAAAAAAACAAAAATGCAGAATTATCATACCTACACTGAACAAAAATATAAACGCAACATGTGAAGTGTTGGTCCCATGTTTCATGAGCTGAAATAAAAACTCCCAGAAATGTTCCATATGCACAAAATGCTTATTTTCTCTCAAATGGTATGCACAAATTGGTTTTACATCCCTGATCGTGAGCATTTCTCCTTTGTCAAGATAATTAATCCACCTGACAGGTGTGGTATAATCAAGAAGTTGATTAAAGAGCATGATCATTACACAGGTGCACCTTGTGCTAGGGACAATAAAAGGCCACAAAGCCACAGATGTCTCACGTTTTGAGGGAGTGTGCTGTTGCCATGCAGAATTGACTTTATTTTAATTGACTTTTTTACTTATATGAACTGTAACTGAAATTGCTGCGTTTATATTTTTGTTCAGTATATTATTAAACGTGTCAATGAGTTGCCTTCCCATTTTTTTAATATATTTTTTTACAATGCTGTTATTATTTTGCACATTGAGGGGCTGCATTGCAGCAGACAGAAGATGTAGGCCAATGAGTCTCAAGTGAGAGACTGGAGTAAAAATAAGTGAAGTGAACATCAAGCACAGAAACTGAAGGAACATGTTACCCAGAGTCTGATCAACAACATAGCATTCAGAGAATAGCTACACTGAAGACACTCAGAGTAGCAGGAGAGAGAGGTACAGGACAGAACATCAAATAGTTTGGTGCTTGACTGGGGTGGGCTGCTGACTCAGTAGAACTGACTAGGCTGCTCTGTGCAGGTCTAGAGCCACCTAGATCTAGTCTGCGTTAGGAAAAGTACCGCTTCAAGTTATTATTTAATAACTGAAGTAACATTGCTGTTACATAGTAATCTAGTACTACTAATCTAGTAGTGCTGAGCGAAAAAACCAACTTGATGCTCAGTTTGTGTGACGATGTAGTAGGGAGTTGAAGTTTCCAACAGACCAAAATTCAACATAGTTTACAGCAGAAATGTGGTAATTAACTACAATGAACATAATCCATTGCTTGTCTGGTCTCGGTCTGTGTGGAGCAGAGATGAGAGAACAAGAGAGAGGGATAGAGAGCCGTTGCTTTGTGAGGTATCTCTACCTGAAAATACATAATCTAAGTGATTGATAGTTGGTATTAAGCATAAAAGTATGCCTTATTTACTTTGAAGAACTACTAAAATAGTGATTTTGTCAGACAGCATAGGCAGCAGCTCTGTACAGATGAGATGATGACTTGGAATGAAATAATAAAGTCATCAAATAAAACAAATATTTTATTAAAGTAAATTACTGTGAAGAAATGGTTAATAAGTGATAAGCAAAGGTCAGTCATTACCATCATGGGACTTTTATTAATGGTTTGATTCTGTGTTGTTACAACCTTTAACCCACATAATGCATGCTGCATTTATTGTAAAAAAATGTTTTATAGAAACCGAAATCAAAAACGGAGATTATTTTTTAATAATCGAACCGAAACCGAACCGACTTAAAAAACAAAACAATTCTCAGCACTATAATCAAGGACAAGAGTTGAACTGTAGTTGGAAGAGAGAAGAGCATGGCGGTATGAAAGCTGTTTGTTATAACACAGAAGAAGGACTGCAGTGTGTGTAGTGTAGTTGGAAGAGAGAAGAGCATGGCGGTATGAAAGCTGTTTGTTATAACACAGAAGAAGGACTGCAGTGTGTGTAGTGTAGTTGGAAGAGAGAAGAGCATGGCGGTATGAAAGCTGTTTGTTATAACACAGAAGAAGGACTGCAGTGTGTGTAGTGTAGTTGGAAGAGAGAAGAGCATGGCGGTATGAAAGCTGTTTGTTATAACACAGAAGAAGGACTACAGTGTGTGTAGTGTAGTTGGAAGAGAGAAGAGCATGGCGGTATGAAAGCTGTTTGTTATAACACAGAAGAAGGACTACAGTGTGTGTAGTGTAGTTGGAAGAGAGAAGAGCATGGCGGTATGAAAGCTGTTTGTTATAACACAGAAGAAGGACTACAGTGTGTGTAGTGTAGTTGGAAGAGAGAAGAGCATGGCGGTATGAAAGCTGTTTGTTATAACACAGAAGAAGGACTGCAGTGTGTGTAGTGTAGTTGGAAGAGAGAAGAGCATGGCGGTATGAAAGCTGTTTGTTATAACACAGAAGAAGGACTGCAGTGTGTGTAGTGTAGTTGGAAGAGAGAAGAGCATGGCGGTATGAAAGCTGTTTGTTATAACACAGAAGAAGGACTACAGTGTGTGTAGTGTAGTTGGAAGAGAGAAGAGCATGGCGGTATGAAAGCTGTTTGTTATAACACAGAAGAAGGACTACAGTGTGTGTAGTGTAGTTGGAAGAGAGAAGAGCATGGCGGTATGAAAGCTGTTTGTTATAACACAGAAGAAGGACTACAGTGTGTGTAGTGTAGTTGGAAGAGAGAAGAGCATGGCGGTATGAAAGCTGTTTGTTATAACACAGAAGAAGGACTGCAGTGTGTGTAGTGTAGTTGGAAGAGAGAAGAGCATGGCGGTATGAAAGCTGTTTGTTATAACACAGAAGAAGGACTGCAGTGTGTGTAGTGTAGTTGGGAAAGAGAAGAGCATGGCGGTATGAAAGCTGTTTGTTATAACACAGAAGGACTACAGTGTGTGTAGTGTAGTTGGAAGAGAGAAGAGCATGGCGGTCGGTATGAAAGCTGTTTGTTATAACACAGAAGAAGGACTGCAGTGTGTGTAGTGTAGTTGGAAGAGAGAAGAGCATGGCGGTATGAAAGCTGTTTGTTATAACACAGAAGGACTGCAGTGTGTGTAGTGTAGTTGGAAGAGAGAAGAGCATGGCGGTATGAAAGCTGTTTGTTATAACACAGAAGAAGGACTGCAGTGTGTAGTGTAGTTGGAAGAGAGAAGAGCATGGCGGTATGAAAGCTGTTTGTTATAACACAGAAGAAGGACTGCAGTGCGTGTAGTGTAGTTGAAAGAGAGAAGAGCATGGCGGTATGAAAGCTGTTTGTTATAACACAGAAGAAGGACTGCAGTGTGTGTAGTGTAGTTGGAAGAGAGAAGAGCATGGCGGTATGAAAGCTGTTTGTTATAACACAGAAGAAGGACTACAGTGTGTGTAGTGTAGTTGGAAGAGAGAAGAGCATGGCGGTATGAAAGCTGTTTGTTATAACACAGAAGAAGGACTGCAGTGTGTGTAGTGTAGTTGGAAGAGAGAAGAGCATGGCGGTATGAAAGCTGTTTGTTATAACACAGAAGAAGGACTACAGTGTGTGTAGTGTAGTTGGAAGAGAGAAGAGCATGGCGGTATGAAAGCTGTTTGTTATAACACAGAAGAAGGACTACAGTGTGTGTAGTGTAGTTGGAAGAGAGAAGAGCATGGCGGTATGAAAGCTGTTTGTTATAACACAGAAGAAGGACTACAGTGTGTGTAGTGTAGTTGAAAGAGAGAAGAGCATGGCGGTATGAAAGCTGTTTGTTATAACACAGAAGAAGGACTACAGTGTGTGTAGTGTAGTTGGAAGAGAGAAGAGCATGGCGGTATGAAAGCTGTTTGTTATAACACAGAAGAAGGACTACAGTGCGTGTAGTGTAGTTGGAAGAGAGAAGAGCATGGCGGTATGAAAGCTGTTTGTTATAACACAGAAGAAGGACTACAGTGTGTGTAGTGTAGTTGGAAGAGAGAAGAGCATGGCGGTATGAAAGCTGTTTGTTATAACACAGAAGAAGGACTACAGTGCGTGTAGTGTAGTTGGAAAGAGAAGAGCATGGCGGTATGAAAGCTGTTTGTTATAACACAGAAGGACTACAGTGTGTGTAGTGTAGTTGGAAGAGAGAAGAGCATGGCGGTATGAAAGCTGTTTGTTATAACACAGAAGGACTACAGTGTGTGTAGTGTAGTTGGAAGAGAGAAGAGCATGGCGGTATGAAAGCTGTTTGTTATAACACAGAAGAAGGACTACAGTGTGTGTAGTGTAGTTGGAAGAGAGAAGAGCATGGCGGTATGAAAGCTGTTTGTTATAACACAGAAGAAGGACTACAGTGTGTGTAGTGTAGTTGGAAGAGAGAAGAGCATGGCGGTATGAAAGCTGTTTGTTATAACACAGAAGGACTACAGTGTGTGTAGTGTAGTTGGAAGAGAGAAGAGCATGGCGGTATGAAAGCTGTTTGTTATAACACAGAAGGACTACAGTGTGTGTAGTGTAGTTGGAAGAGAGAAGAGCATGGCGGTATGAAAGCTGTTTGTTATAACACAGAAGAAGGACTACAGTGTGTGTAGTGTAGTTGGAAGAGAGAAGAGCATGGCGGTATGAAAGCTGTTTGTTATAACACAGAAGAAGGACTACAGTGTGTGTAGTGTAGTTGGAAGAGAGAAGAGCATGGCGGTATGAAAGCTGTTTGTTATAACACAGAAGAAGGACTACAGTGCGTGTAGTGTAGTTGGAAAGAGAAGAGCATGGCGGTATGAAAGCTGTTTGTTATAACACAGAAGAAGGACTGCAGTGTGTGTAGTGTAGTTGGAAAGAGAAGAGCATGGCGGTATGAAAGCTGTTTGTTATAACACAGAAGAAGGACTGCAGTGTGTGTAGTGTAGTTGGAAGAGAGAAGAGCATGGCGGTATGAAAGCTGTTTGTTATAACACAGAAGAAGGACTGCAGTGTGTGTAGTGTAGTTGGAAGAGAGAAGAGCATGGCGGTATGAAAGCTGTTTGTTATAACACAGAAGAAGGACTACAGTGCGTGTAGTGTAGTTGGAAAGAGAAGAGCATGGCGGTATGAAAGCTGTTTGTTATAACACAGAAGAAGGACTGCAGTGTGTGTAGTGTAGTTGGAAGAGAGAAGAGCATGGCGGTATGAAAGCTGTTTGTTATAACACAGAAGAAGGACTACAGTGCGTGTAGTGTAGTTGGAAAGAGAAGAGCATGGCGGTATGAAAGCTGTTTGTTATAACACAGAAGAAGGACTGCAGTGCGTGTAGTGTAGTTGGAAGAGAGAAGAGCATGGCGGTATGAAAGCTGTTTGTTATAACAGAAGAAGGACTGCAGTGCGTGTAGTGTAGTTGGAAGAGAGAAGAGCATGGCGGTATGAAAGCTGTTTGTTATAACACAGAAGAAGGACTACAGTGTGTGTAGTGTAGTTGGAAGAGAGAAGAGCATGGCGGTATGAAAGCTGTTTGTTATAACACAGAAGAAGGACTACAGTGCGTGTAGTGTAGTTGGAAAGAGAAGAGCATGGCGGTATGAAAGCTGTTTGTTATAACACAGAAGAAGGACTGCAGTGTGTGTAGTGTAGTTGGAAGAGAGAAGAGCATGGCGGTATGAAAGCTGTTTGTTATAACACAGAAGAAGGACTGCAGTGTGTGTAGTGTAGTTGGAAAGAGAAGAGCATGGCGGTATGAAAGCTGTTTGTTATAACACAGAAGAAGGACTGCAGTGTGTGTAGTGTAGTTGGAAGAGAGAAGAGCATGGCGGTATGAAAGCTGTTTGTTATAACACAGAAGAAGGACTACAGTGTGTGTAGTGTAGTGTAGTTGAAAGAGAGAAGAGCATGGCGGTATGAAAGCTGTTTGTTATAACACAGAAGAAGGACTACAGTGTGTGTAGTGTAGTTGGAAGAGAGAAGAGCATGGCGGTATGAAAGCTGTTTGTTATAACACAGAAGAAGGACTACAGTGTGTGTAGTGTAGTTGGAAGAGAGAAGAGCATGGCGGTATGAAAGCTGTTTGTTATAACACAGAAGGACTGCAGTGCGTGTAGTGTAGTTGGAAGAGAGAAGAGCATGGCGGTATGAAAGCTGTTTGTTATAACACAGAAGAAGGACTGCAGTGTGTGTAGTGTAGTTGGAAGAGAGAAGAGCATGGCGGTATGAAAGCTGTTTGTTATAACACAGAAGAAGGACTGCAGTGCGTGTAGTGTAGTTGGAAGAGAGAAGAGCATGGCGGTATGAAAGCTGTTTGTTATAACACAGAAGAAGGACTACAGTGCGTGTAGTGTAGTTGGAAGAGAGAAGAGCATGGCGGTATGAAAGCTGTTTGTTATAACACAGAAGAAGGACTACAGTGTGTAGTGTAGTTGGAAAGAGAAGAGCATGGCGGTATGAAAGCTGTTTGTTATAACACAGAAGAAGGACTACAGTGCGTGTAGTGTAGTTGGAAAGAGAAGAGCATGGCGGTATGAAAGCTGTTTGTTATAACACAGAAGAAGGACTGCAGTGTGTGTAGTGTAGTTGGAAAGAGAAGAGCATGGCGGTATGAAAGCTGTTTGTTATAACACAGAAGGACTGCAGTGTGTGTAGTGTAGTTGGAAGAGAGAAGAGCATGGCGGTATGAAAGCTGTTTGTTATAACACAGAAGGACTGCAGTGTGTGTAGTGTAGTTGGAAGAGAGAAGAGCATGGCGGTATGAAAGCTGTTTGTTATAACACAGAAGGACTGCAGTGTGTGTAGTGTAGTTGGAAGAGAGAAGAGCATGGCGGTATGAAAGCTGTTTGTTATAACACAGAAGAAGGACTGCAGTGTGTGTAGTGTAGTTGGAAGAGAGAAGAGCATGGCGGTATGAAAGCTGTTTGTTATAACAGAAGAAGGACTGCAGTGCGTGTAGTGTAGTTGGAAGAGAGAAGAGCATGGCGGTATGAAAGCTGTTTGTTCTAACACAGAAGAAGGACTGCAGTGTGTGTAGTGTAGTTGGAAGAGAGAAGAGCATGGCGGTATGAAAGCTGTTTGTTATAACACAGAAGAAGGACTGCAGTGCGTGTAGTGTAGTTGGAAAGAGAAGAGCATGGCGGTATGAAAGCTGTTTGTTATAACACAGAAGAAGGACTACAGTGTGTGTAGTGTAGTTGGAAGAGAGAAGAGCATGGCGGTATGAAAGCTGTTTGTTATAACACAGAAGAAGGACTACAGTGTGTGTAGTGTAGTTGGAAGAGAGAAGAGCATGGCGGTATGAAAGCTGTTTGTTATAACACAGAAGAAGGACTACAGTGTGTGTAGTGTAGTTGGAAGAGAGAAGAGCATGGCGGTATGAAAGCTGTTTGTTATAACACAGAAGAAGGACTGCAGTGTGTGTAGTGTAGTTGGAAGAGAGAAGAGCATGGCGGTATGAAAGCTGTTTGTTATAACACAGAAGAAGGACTACAGTGTGTGTAGTGTAGTTGGAAGAGAGAAGAGCATGGCGGTATGAAAGCTGTTTGTTATAACACAGAAGAAGGACTACAGTGTGTGTAGTGTAGTTGGAAGAGAGAAGAGCATGGCGGTATGAAAGCTGTTTGTTATAACACAGAAGAAGGACTACAGTGTGTGTAGTGTAGTTGGAAGAGAGAAGAGCATGGCGGTATGAAAGCTGTTTGTTATAACACAGAAGGACTGCAGTGCGTGTAGTGTAGTTGGAAGAGAGAAGAGCATGGCGGTATGAAAGCTGTTTGTTATAACACAGAAGAAGGACTGCAGTGTGTGTAGTGTAGTTGGAAGAGAGAAGAGCATGGCGGTATGAAAGCTGTTTGTTATAACACAGAAGAAGGACTGCAGTGCGTGTAGTGTAGTTGGAAGAGAGAAGAGCATGGCGGTATGAAAGCTGTTTGTTATAACACAGAAGAAGGACTACAGTGTGTGTAGTGTAGTTGGAAGAGAGAAGAGCATGGCGGTATGAAAGCTGTTTGTTATAACACAGAAGAAGGACTACAGTGTGTGTAGTGTAGTTGGAAGAGAGAAGAGCATGGCGGTATGAAAGCTGTTTGTTATAACACAGAAGAAGGACTACAGTGCGTGTAGTGTAGTTGGAAGAGAGAAGAGCATGGCGGTATGAAAGCTGTTTGTTATAACACAGAAGAAGGACTACAGTGCGTGTAGTGTAGTTGGAAGAGAGAAGAGCATGGCGGTATGAAAGCTGTTTGTTATAACACAGAAGAAGGACTACAGTGTGTGTAGTGTAGTTGGAAGAGAGAAGAGCATGGCGGTATGAAAGCTGTTTGTTATAACACAGAAGAAGGACTGCAGTGCGTGTAGTGTAGTTGGAAGAGAGAAGAGCATGGCGGTATGAAAGCTGTTTGTTATAACACAGAAGAAGGACTGCAGTGTGTGTAGTGTAGTTGGAAGAGAGAAGAGCATGGCGGTATGAAAGCTGTTTGTTATAACACAGAAGAAGGACTGCAGTGTGTGTAGTGTAGTTGGAAGAGAGAAGAGCATGGCGGTATGAAAGCTGTTTGTTATAACACAGAAGGACTACAGTGTGTGTAGTGTAGTTGGAAGAGAGAAGAGCATGGCGGTATGAAAGCTGTTTGTTATAACACAGAAGAAGGACTACAGTGTGTAGTGTAGTTGGAAAGAGAAGAGCATGGCGGTATGAAAGCTGTTTGTTATAACACAGAAGAAGGACTGCAGTGTGTGTAGTGTAGTTGGAAGAGAGAAGAGCATGGCGGTATGAAAGCTGTTTGTTATAACACAGAAGAAGGACTGCAGTGCGCTCCATGCTCTTCTCTCTAACAGCTACACTGAAAGTCTCTTGTCCTTATTTCCTGAGGATAATGACTGCATTATATTTTGAGTCACTCTGTCTATTACATAAATGTAACTGTCTTCAATTAGAAATGAAACATCCTGACAACATGTCTGTCATATGACCTTTCTGTGACCCCTAGCCAGCACAGGCGGAGCAGAAGGTGAACGCCGAGGTAGAGAAGGAGGGGGACGAGAAGGAGGCGGGAGTAGAGGAGAAAGAGAAGAAAGAAGAAACAGAGGAAGAGCCAGCCGAGCAGATGGAGGAGGAGGAGGGAGAGGCGAACGGAGGGGAAGGGGAGAACACTAATGGAGAAGACAAGATGGCTTTAGCAGAGGAGGCCAAACCCTCCAAGCGTCCGCGGATCATGCAGTGTAAAGTCACCCTCCTGGACGACACTCTGTTTGAGTGTGAGCTCGGTGTAAGACACTTCTCAAATACACCATTGTCTTTTCTACACTTCAAATAATTGCCCATCAACTCTGTTTCTGACTTAATCTTTTGAATGCATAGTTGTGATCGTTTGTGAGTACAACCAGTAATATTTCTTCCTTACTGAATGTTTGTGTGATTGGTCTCCTCTCTGTCTCCCTGTGTAGAAACATGCGACGGGCTCGGATCTGTTTGTGAAGGTGTGTGACCACCTCAACCTGCTGGAGAGAGACTACTGTGGCCTGGCCGTCTGGGATACCCCCACCTCCAGGGTACAGTACACTTTGCCTGGTTTAAGAATGGGGTGCTAATCTAGGGTGAAGTGGTGAACAGTAATCTTAACCTTCCAAGTGAAAGGAGGGTAGATGGCATCTCATCTGTGGAGATTTCCTTTGGGAGAGAAAGATATGTTCAGTGAGTGGGTTGTTTTGCGTGTAGTTTGACTGCATGTTCTTGCCCATTAGAGAAACAGTACTTATAGGATGGAAGGTGCAGTTTCACCACATAGGGCAAAATGACTTTCTTACAGTACGATGGCGTTCATTGAGTCTGTTCTCCCGCTGTCATTTACAGACATGGCTGGACGCCTCCAAAGAGATCCGGAAACAGGTGGCAGGTGGGTGATGTCAATACGATGACCTACAGTAAATACATGTTTCTAACTCAAATGACCAACAGTACTCACACTGTATTTTCATCTCCAGATTATACATACGAGTTCACTTTCAATGTGAAGTTCTACCCTCCTGATCCAGCTCAGCTCACAGAAGACCTCACCAGGTTAATCTACACACACATCTAAATATCTGCCGTTAACTCAATTTCAGGGTGTCAGTGGTTAACTCCCACTCCCCTCCCCTCTCTCTTCACTCTCTCTCTCCCTCTCTCTCTCTCTCCACCCTCGCCCCCTCTTTTCCCTTAACCCCCTTCCTCTTTCTCTCTCTCACTCCCTCGCTCTCCCTCCCTCCTCCGCCCCCCTCGCACTCTCTCTCCCTCCACCCCTCTCTTGCTCACCCTCCACCCCCTCGCAATATCTCTCTCACCCTTCACCTCTCGTCTCTCCTCTCTCTCTTTTCTCTCACCTTTCACCCCTCCCCTCTCTTCACCCCCTCTCTGCTCTCTTGCTCCTGCTCTCTCCACCCCTCTGTCTCACCCACCCCCTTTCTCTCTCCTTCCACCCCCTCTCTCTTCCCCCACCCCCTTTCTCTCTCTCTACTCCATCTACCCCTCCCTCTCTCTCCCTCCCTCTCGCAGGTACTACCTGTGTCTACAGCTGCGTAAAGACATCCTGAGTGGCCTGCTGCCATGCTCCTTTGTAACTCTGGCCATGCTAGGCTCCTACACGGCCCAGTCTGAGCTGGGGGAGTATGATCCAGAGGTCCACGGCTCTCACTACACCAAGGAGCTGAGGCTGGCCCCGGGACAGGGCAAAGAGCTGGAGGACAAGGTCATGGAGTTGCACCGCACATACAGGTAAGAACCAGGGGAGGACTGACTATATACTGGAACTATCATGTACAAAAGACCAGGGAGGACCAGACTATATACTGGAACTATCATGTAGAAAAGACCAGGGAGGACCAGACTATATACTGGAACTATCATGTAGAAAAGACCAGGGAGGACCAGACTATATACTGGAACTATCATGTAGAAAAGACCAGGGAGGACCAGACTCTATACTGGAACTATCATGTAGAAAAGACCAGGGAGGACCAGACTATATACTGGAACTATCATGTAGAAAAGACCAGGGAGGACCAGACTCTATACTGGAACTATCATGTAGAAAAGACCAGGGAGGACCAGACTCTATACTGGAACTATCATGTAGAAAAGACCAGGGAGGAACAGACTCTATACTGGAACTATCATGTAGAAAAGACCAGGGAGGACCAGACTATATACTGGAACTATCATGTAGAAAAGACCAGGGAGGACCAGACTCTATACTGGAACTATCATGTAGAAAAGACCAGGGAGGAACAGACTATATACTGGAACTATCATGTAGAAAAGACCAGGGAGGACCAGACTCTATACTGGAACTATCATGTAGAAAAGACCAGGGAGGAACAGACTCTATACTGGAACTATCATGTAGAAAAGACCAGGGAGGACCAGACTATATACTGGAACTATCATGTAGAAAAGACCAGGGAGGACCAGACTCTATACTGGAACTATCATGTAGAAAAGACCAGGGAGGACCAGACTCTATACTGGAACTATCATGTAGAAAAGACCAGGGAGGACCAGACTCTATACTGGAACTATCATGTAGAAAAGACCAGGGAGGACCAGACTATATACTGGAGTAATGTAGAAAAGACCAGGGAGGACCAGACTCTATACTGGAACTATCATGTAGAAAAGACCAGGGAGGACCAGACTATATACTGGAACTATCATGTAGAAAAGACCAGGGAGGACCAGACTCTATACTGGAACTATCATGTACAAAAGACCAGGGAGGACCAGACTCTATACTGGAACTATCATGTAGAAAAGACCAGGGAGGACCAGACTCTATACTGGAACTATCATGTAGAAAAGACCAGGGAGGACCAGACTATATACTGGAACTATCATGTAGAAAAGACCAGGGAGGACCAGACTCTATACTGGAACTATCATGTAGAAAAGACCAGGGAGGAACAGACTCTATACTGGAACTATCATGTAGAAAAGACCAGGGAGGACCAGACTCTATACTGGAACTATCATGTACAAAAGACCAGGGAGGACCAGACTATATACTGGAACTATGATGTACAAAAGACCAGGGAGGACCAGACTATATACTGGAACTATGATGTAGAAAAGACCAGGGAGGACCAGACTCTATACTGGAACTATCATGTAGAAAAGACCAGGGAGGACCAGACTCTATACTGGAACTATCATGTAGAAAAGACCAGGGAGGAACAGACTCTATACTGGAACTATCATGTACAAAAGACCAGGGAGGACCAGACTCTATACTGGAACTATCATGTACAAAAGACCAGGGAGGACCAGACTATATACTGGAACTATAATGTACAAAAGACCAGGGAGGACCAGACTATATACTGGAACTATGATGTAGAAAAGACCAGGGAGGACCAGACTCTATACTGGAACTATCATGTAGAAAAGACCAGGGAGGACCAGACTCTATACTGGAACTATCATGTAGAAAAGACCAGGGAGGACCAGACTATATACTGGAACTATCATGTAGAAAAGACCAGGGAGGACCAGACTCTATACTGGAACTATCATGTAGAAAAGACCAGGGAGGACCAGACTCTATACTGGAACTATCATGTAGAAAAGACCAGGGAGGACCAGACTATATACTGGAACTATCATGTAGAAAAGACCAGGGAGGAACAGACTCTATACTGGAACTATCATGTACAAAAGACCAGGGAGGACCAGACTCTATACTGGAACTATCATGTACAAAAGACCAGGGAGGACCAGACTATATACTGGAACTATGATGTACAAAAGACCAGGGAGGACCAGACTATATACTGGAACTATGATGTAGAAAAGACCAGGGAGGACCAGACTCTATACTGGAACTATCATGTAGAAAAGACCAGGGAGGACCAGACTCTATACTGGAACTATCATGTAGAAAAGACCAGGGAGGACCAGACTATATACTGGAACTATCATGTAGAAAAGACCAGGGAGGACCAGACTATATACTGGAACTATCATGTAGAAAAGACCAGGGAGGACCAGACTATATACTGGAACTATCATGTAGAAAAGACCAGGGAGGACCAGACTATATACTGGAACTATCATGTAGAAAAGACCAGGGAGGACCAGACTATATACTGGAACTATCATGTAGAAAAGACCAGGGAGGACCAGACTATATACTGGAACTATCATGTAGAAAGGACCAGGGAGGACCAGACTCTATACTGGAACTATCATGTACAAAAGACCAGGGAGGACCAGACTATATACTGGAACTATCATGTAGAAAAGACCAGACTATATACTGGAACTATCATGTAGAAAAGACCAGGGAGGACCAGACTATATACTGGAACTATCATGTAGAAAAGACCAGGGAGGACCAGACTCTATACTGGAACTATCATGTAGAAAAGACCAGGGAGGACCAGACTCTATACTGGAACTATCATGTAGAAAAGACCAGGGAGGACCAGACTATATACTGGAACTATGATGTACAAAAGACCAGGGAGGACCAGACTATATACTGGAACTATCATGTAGAAAAGACCAGGAAGGACCAGACTATATACTGGAGGAATGTGGAAAATACCAGGGAGGACAGAAATATATACTGGAGTAATGTGGAAAAGACCAGACTATATACTGGAGTAATGTAGAAAAGACCAGGGAGGACCAGACTCTATACTGGAGGAATGTAGAAAAGACCAGACTATATACTGGAGGAATGTGGAAAATACCAGGGAGGACCAGACTATATACTGGAGTAATGTGGAAAAGACCAGACTATATACTGGAGTAATGTAGAAAAGACCAGGGAGGACCAGACTATATACTGGAGTAATGTAGAAAAGACCAGACTATATACTGGAGTAATGTAGAAAGACCAGACTATATACTGGAGTAATGTAGAAAAGACCAGACTATATACTGGAGTAATGTAGAAAAGACCACACTATATACTGGAGTAATGTGGAAAAGACCAGACTATATACTGGAGTAATGTGGAAAAGACCAGACTATATACTGGAGTAATGTGGAAAAGACCAGACTATATACTGGAGTAATGTAGAAAGACCAGACTATATACTGGAGTAATGTAGAAAAGACCAGACTATATACTGGAGTAATGTAGAAAGACCAGACTATATACTGGAGTAATGTAGAAAGACCAGACTATATACTGGAGTAATGTAGAAAAAAGACCAGACTATATACTGGAGTAATGTGGAAAAGACCAGACTATATACTGGAGTAATGTAGAAAGACCAGGGAGGACCAGACTCTATACTGGAGGAATGTGGAAAATACCAGGGAGGACAGAAATATTTACTGGAGTAATGTGGAAAAGACCAGACTATATACTGGAGTAATGTAGAAAGACCAGGGAGGACCAGACTATATACTGGAGTAATGTAGAAAAGACCAGACTATATACTGGAGTAATGTGGAAAATACCAGGGAGGACAGAAATATATACTGGAATAATGTAGAAAAGACCAGGGAGGACCAGACTATATACTGGAGTAATGTAGAAAAGACCAGACTATATACTGGATTAATGTAGAAAAGACCAGGGAGGACCAGACTATATACTGGAGTAATGTAGAAAAGACCAGACTATATACTGGAGTAATGTAGAAAAGAACAGATTATATACTGGAGTAATATAGAAAGACCAGGGAGGACCAGACTATATACTGGAGTAATGTAGAAAAGACCAGGACCAGACTATATACTGGAGTAATGTAGAAAAGACCAGACTATATACTGGAGTAATGTAGAAAAGACCAGACTATATACTGGAGTAATGTAGAAAAGACCAGACTATATACTGGAGTAATGAAGAAAAGACTAGGGAGGACCAGATTATTTACTGGAGTAATGTAGAAAAGACCAGGGAGGACCAGACTATATACTGGAGTAATGTAGAAAAGACCAGGGAGGACCAGACTATATACTGGAGTAATGTAGAAAAGACCAGACTATATACTGGAGTAATGAAGAAAAGACCAGGGAGGACCAGACTATATACTGGAGTAATGTAGAAAAGACCAGGGAGGACCAGACTATATACTGGAGTAATGTAGAAAAGACCAGGGAGGACAGGGAGGACCAGACTATATACTGGAGTAATGTAGAAAAGACCAGACTATAACTGTAATGTAGAAAAGACCAGACTATATACTGGAGTAATGTAGAAAAGACCAGACTATATACTGGAGTAATGTAGAAAAAAAGACCAGACTATATACTGGAGTAATGTAGAAAAGACCAGACTATATACTGGAGTAATGTAAGAAAAGACCAGGGAGGACCAGACTATATACTGGAGTAATGTAGAAAAGACCAGGGGGACTACAGGTCCTCTCATGAGGACCAGTACAGGATAGAAAAGAC
Source organism: Oncorhynchus tshawytscha (assembly GCF_018296145.1). Classification (NCBI taxonomy): domain Eukaryota; kingdom Metazoa; phylum Chordata; class Actinopteri; order Salmoniformes; family Salmonidae; genus Oncorhynchus; species Oncorhynchus tshawytscha. Next base: position 291,451 of record NW_024609816.1, read on the forward strand.
AGGATAGAAAGACCCATTAGAGTTACCAGCTTCAGAAAATGCAGCCCAAATAAATTCTTCACATAGTTACAGTAACACAGATGTCAACATCAACTGTTCAGAGGAGACTGGAGTAATGTAGAAAAGACCAGACTATATACTGGAGTAATGTAGAAAAGACCAGGGAGGACCAGACTATATACTGGAGTAATGTAGAAAAGACCAGGGAGGACCAGACTATATACTGGAGTAATGTAGAAAAGACCAGACTAAATACTGGAGTAATGTAGAAAAGACCAGACTATATACTGGAGTAATGTAGAAAAGACCAGACTATATACTGGAGTAATGTAGAAAAGACCAGACTATATACTGGAGTAATGTAGAAAAGACCAGACTATATACTGGAGTAATGTAGAAAAGACCAGACTATATACTGGAGTAATGTAGAAAAGACCAGACTATATACTGGAGTAATGTAGAAAAGACCAGGGAGGACCAGACTATATACTGGAGTAATGTAGAAAAGACCAGACTATATACTGGAGTAATGTAGAAAAGACCAGACTAAATACTGGAGTAATGTAGAAAAGACCAGACTATATACTGGAGTAATGTAGAAAAGACCAGACTATATACTGGAGTAATGTAGAAAAGACCAGGGAGGACCAGACTATATACTGGAGTAATGTAGAAAAGACCAGACTATATACTGGAGTAATGTAGAAAAGACCAGACTATATACTGGAGTAATGTAGAAAAGACCAGACTATATACTGGAGTAATGTAGAAAAGACCAGACTAAATACTGGAGTAATGTAGAAAAGACCAGACTATATACTGGAGTAATGTAGAAAAGACCAGACTATATACTGGAGTAATGTAGAAAAGACCAGACTAAATACTGGAGTAATGTAGAAAAGACCAGACTATATACTGGAGTAATGTAGAAAAAAGACCAGACTATATACTGGAGTAATGAGAAAAGACCAGACTATATACTGGAGTAATGTAGAAAAGACCAGACTATATACTGGAGTAATGTAGAAAAGACCAGACTATATACTGGAGTAATGTAGAAAAGACCAGACTATATACTGGAGTAATGTAGAAAAGACCAGACTATATACTGGAGTAATGTAGAAAAGACCAGGGAGGACCAGACTATATACTGGAGTAATGTAGAGAAAGACCAGACTATGTACTGGAGTAATGTAGAAAAGACCAGACTATATACTGGAGTAATGTAGAAAAGACCAGACTATATACTGGAGTAATGTAGAAAAGACCAGACTAAATACTGGAGTAATGTAGAAAAGACCAGACTATATACTGGAGTAATGTAGAAAAGACCAGACTATATACTGGAGTAATGTAGAAAAGACCAGACTATATACTGGAGTAATGTAGAAAAGACCAGACTATATACTGGAGTAATGTAGAAAAGACCAGACTATATACTGGAGTAATGTAGAAAAGACCAGACTATATACTGGAGTAATGTAGAAAAGACCAGGAAAAGACCAGACTATATACTGGAGTAATGTAGAAAAGACCAGACTATATACTGGAGTAATGTAGAAAAGACCAGACTATATACTGGAGTAATGTAGAAAAAAAGACCATACTGGGAGAAAAGACCAGACTATATACTGGAGTAATGTAGAAAAGACCAGACTATATACTGGAGTAATGTAGAAAAGACCAGACTAGAAAAGACCAGACTATACTGGAGTAATGTAGAAAAGACCAGACCAGACTATATACTGGAGTAATGTAGAAAAGACCAGACTATATACTGGAGTAATGTAGAAAAGACCAGACTATATACTGGAGTAATGTAGAAAAGAAAAGACCAGACTATATACTGGAGTAATGTAGAAAAAAAGACCAGACTATATACTGGAGTAATGTAGAAAAGACCAGACTATATACTGGAGTAATGTAGAAAGAAAAGACCAGACTATATACTGGAGTAATGTAGAAAAGACCAGACTATATACTGGAGTAATGTAGAAAAGACCAGACTATATACTGGAGTAATGTAGAAAAGACCAGACTATATACTGGAGTAATGTAGAAAAGACAGACTATATACTGGGAGGACCAGACAGATATACTGGAGTAATGTAGAAAAGACCAGACTATATACTGGAGTAATGTAGAAAAGACCAGACTATATACTGGAGTAATGTAGAAAAGACCAGACTATATACTGGAGTAATGTAGAAAAGACCAGGGAGGACCAGACTATATACTGGAGTAATGTAGAAAAGACCAGACTATATACTGGAGTAATGTAGAAAAGACCAGGGAGGACCAGACTATATACTGGAGTAATGTAGAAAAGACCAGACTATATACTGGAGTAATGTAGAAAAGAAAGACCAGACTATATACTGGAGTAATGTAGAAAAAGACCAGACTATATACTGGAGTAATGTAGAAAAGACCAGACTATATACTGGAGTAATGTAGAAAAGACCAGACTATATACTGGAGTAATGTAGAAAAGACCAGATATACTGGAGTAATGTAGAAAAAAAGACCAGACTATATACTGGAGTAATGTAGAAAAGACCAGACTATATACTGGAGTAATGTAGAAAAAAAGACCAGACTATATACTGGAGTAATGTAGAAAAAAAGACCAGACTATATACTGGAGTAATGTAGAAAAGACCAGAAAGACCAGACTATATACTGGAGTAATGTAGAAAAGACCAGACTATATACTGGAGTAATGTAGAAAAGACCAGACTATATACTGGAGTAATGTAGAAAAGAAAGACCAGACAGAAAAGACCAGACTATATACTGGAGTAATGTAGAAAAGACCAGACTATATACTGGAGTAATGTAGAAAAGACCAGACTATATACTGGAGTAACTAGAAAAGACCAGACTATATAGAGTAATGTAGAAAAGACCAGACTAAATACTGGAGTAATGTAGAAAAGACCAGACTATATACTGGAGTAATGTAGAAAAGACCAGACTATATACTGGAGTAATGTAGAAAAGACCAGACTATATACTGGAGTAATGTAGAAAAGACCAGACTAAATACTGGAGTAATGTAGAAAAGACCAGACTAAATACTTGAGCTCTGATAAAGAATGGAGCGGCAGAATGTCACATACAGGTCAGATGTGGGGTTTTAGGAGGAAAGAGCAGCAGACTCTGCATATATGCTAGTTTTACACATGGCAAGCCTTGCTGTACACGTGCACTGTATGCACAGATGACACACACCATAAACGTCTTATTATATAGCTGATAACTTGCACTTATGTTGTTGCTAACTTGCACCCTTACATGTTTACTTTTGAGTCATTTAGGAGACGCTCTTATCCAGAGAGACTTACAGTAGTTGTGAGGGCAAACATTATTGTAATTGTCCCCTGTGGGAATCGAACCCACAACCCTGGCGTTGCAAGCACCATGCTCTACACCGGACCTGTTTACATTACCTCTTCTTCTCTGTAACCTTTATTTAACTAGGCAAGTCAGTTAAGAACAAATTCTTATTTACAATGACGGCCTACTGGGGAACAGTGGGTTAAATGCCGTGTTCAGGGGCAGAACAACAGATTTTTACCTTGTCAGCTCAGGGATTCAATCCAGCAACCTTTCAATTCCTGGTCCAACGCTCTGACCACTAGGCTACCTGCTGTACCCATCTCTGTGTTTGTCTCCAGATCCATGAGTCCAGCCCAGGCAGACATGTTGTTTCTGGAGAATGCCAAGAAGCTGTCTATGTATGGAGTGGATCTGCACCAAGCCAAGGTACACTTTAGAATGTTCTGGAATCTAGGACTGGAACACTTCTATCTACAGAAGGAACATTTTTTATATAGATTTTTAAGAGCGGTCAGAAAAAGTAGAAAACTATCAAATCGAAGTGCATGATTTGGGAATAACAAGGTTAGGCAACTCTAGCAGCCACAGATTTTTAATTACAAAATCGCTGTCATCATCAAACAAGAGATTAATCTGTGCTGCTGAAAGTGTAGCAGAGGCTGCCTCCTAGTGGCATGTTGAGGTAAATGCAGGAATAACAGTGACGGAAAGATGCCTATAGTGTATATGATGAGGGTATATAGAACATATTGATCATCTTTACCGAATGTACTTTTTCTACATGCTCACAGGATCTTGAGGGTGTGGACATCACTCTAGGGGTGTGTTCTGGTGGTCTCATGGTATATAAGGACAAACTGAGGATCAATCGTTTCCCCTGGCCCAAAGTCCTCAAGATCTCCTACAAGCGAAGCAGCTTCTTCATCAAGATCCGTCCCTCTGAACAAGAACAGTATGAGAGCACAATCGGCTTCAAGCTGCCCAACTACAAGGCCTCCAAGAAGCTGTGGAAGGCCTCAGTGGAACATCATACCTTCTTCAGGTGAGAAACTCACTATCCCTCAGTGAGACAGTGGTGAATAAATAGCTGGTGGGTAAACCGTGATCGCCGTCCACGGTGAGTAAAATCATTTCCTTATACTTTAAGTTGAAAACATGAATGGAACTATATATTGACACTGTTTAGGGGTTAAATACATGTAAAAAAAAAAAGGTTTGCTGATCTATCTCTTCTATCTCTAGATATAGGACAGACACTTCAGAACAAACTTCCTTTGGATGTTCTGGGGGGGGACTATCTGTTGCTCCATGTATCTGTTATTCTATGTGTTGTATGTGCTAATAGCAGTAAGCCAAGTACACATTTTCATCAAATAATTCATTAATAATAATAAAAAGATGTATACTTCAAGGGTCTTAAAATTAAAAATCAAATAGCTAAATGATCCTAGGTATGATCTTCTTAAAACAATTCCATATAGCTTAGTAGACCCCCCTCCCCCGGGTTAGACAGGGCTTTGACTGTAATGGTCTAATAATATTATCTTTGAGAACTAACAATCAGCAAAACAAAAACTAGATAGTCAGGGAGAATTGAAAAATCCCTAAACAATTCATTTAACAGTAGAGATTTTGTTATGTTTGAGCGAAAGAACACAGCATTAGCCATGGCAAAATGCATAGGATTGCAGGAAATTTGCTTTTAAACGGCAAAATAATCTCTCTGTTCCCATGGCAGAATATGTAGAATCCCAGGAAATTTGCTTTAAAACTGCAACCTTTTTAGCTGCATGGCAAGGAAGGATTGCAGGAAGTTAGCCTTACAATTGCAAAAATGTCTCTTAGCTCCATGGAGAAATTTGTAGAATTTCAGGAAATTGGCTTATAAATGCAAACGTTTCTCTTCTTCTAAAATGTTCAGTGGAGCCAACGTGCATTTAACCTCCGCTACACCACTACTCACCCTGCTTCCAACTAACAAGTTACCCGTAACCATAGATCTAGGATCAGATTATCCTACTCCCCAATCCTGACCTTAACCATTAGGACGTTAAAACAATATCTGATCCCATATCAGCGGTTACGGGCGGGCAACTTCTACCTACTCCACTTCCTGGATCATCTGCTCCATAGAGATACAATAAAAGTGTTCTATTTAATTCTGTCATCTGCCCCCATTACTGCCCGACAACAGGGGGCTATTCTCAGGTTACCAATCCCTTGTGCATTCTAATTGGCCCCTGCAGCATAACCTTTCTGAGAGTAAGTCTATTAGCACCGGTGGTAGTTTAACTCTGCTACAGTGCTGTGAAAAATATTTGCCCCCTTACGGATTTTCTCTATTTGTGCATATTTTTGATACTGAATGTTATCAGATCTTCAACCACATCTCTCGCTGTGGAGGAATTTTGTTCCACTCTTCCATGTAGAACTGCTTTAGCTTAGCAACATTTGTGGGTTTTCAAAGCATGAACTGCTTATTTCAAGTCCTTCCAGAACATCTCCATTTGGATTAGGTCTGGGCTTTGACTAGGCCATTACAAAACTTCAAATTTGTTGCTTTTTAACCATTTTCATGTAGACTTGAATGTGTGTTTTGGATCATTGTCTTACTGCATGACTCAGCTACGCTTCAGCTCACAGACAAATGGCCTGACATTCTCCTGTAGAATTATCTGATACAGAGCAGAATTCATGGTTCCTTCTATTAAGGCGAGGTGTCCAGGTCCTGAGGCAGTAAAGCATCCCAAATCATCACACTACCACCACCATGCTGACCCCAAACCATCACACTACCACCACCATGCTGACCCCAAATCATCACACTACCACCACCATGCTGACCCCAAATCATCACACTACCACCACCATGCTGACCCCAAATCATCACACTACCACCACCATGCTGACCCCAAATCATCACACTACCACCACCATGCTGACCACAAACCATCACACTACCACCACCATGCTGACCCCAAATCATCACACTACCACCACCATGCTGACCCCAAATCATCACACTACCACCACCATGTGACCCCAAACCATCACACTACCACCACCATGCTGACCCCAAACCATCACACTACCACCACCATGCTGACCCCAAATCATCACACTACTACCACCATGCTGACCCCAAACCATCACACTACCACCACCAACCATCACACTACCACCACCATGCTGACCCCAAATCATCACACTACCACCACCATGCTGACCCCAAATCATCACACTACCACCACCATGCTGACCCCAAATCATCACACTACCACCACCATGCTGACCCCAAATCATCACACTACCACCACCATGCTGACCCCAAATCATCACACTACCACCACCATGCTGACCACAAACCATCACACTACCACCACCATGCTGACCCCAAATCATCACACTACCACCACCATGCTGACCCCAAACCATCACACTACCACCACCATGCTGACCCCAAATCATCACACTACTACCACCATGCTGACCCCAAACCATCACACTACCACCACCATGCTGACCCCAAATCATCACACTACCACCACCATGCTGACCCCAAAATCATCACACTACCACCACCATGCTGACCCCAAATCATCACACTACCACCACCATGCTGACCCCAAATCATCACACTACCACCACCATGCTGACCCCAAATCATCACACTACCACCACCATGCTGACCCCAAATCATCACACTACCACCATGCTGACCCCAAATCATCACACTACCACCACCATGCTGACCCCAAATCATCACACTACCACCATCATGCTGACCCCAAATCATCACACTACCACCACCATGCTGACCCCAAATCATCACACTACCACCACCATGCTGACCCCAAATCATCACACTACTACCACCATGCTGACCCCAAATCATCACACTACCACCACAATGCTTGACCGTTGGTATGAGGTTCTTACTGTGGAATGCAGTGTTTGGTTTTCGCCAGACATAATGGGACCCATCTTGTCCAAAAAGATGACTCAAGTTTGCCAAGAAGCACCTGGATGATCATCAAGACTCTTGGAAGAACGTTTTATGGACAGCTGAGTCAAAGTCCCATTATGCCTGGCGAAAACCAAACACTGCATTCCACAGTAAGAACCTTATACCAACGGTCAAGCATGGTGGTGGTAGTGTGATGGTTTGGGGGGGGATTCCTGCACAGAGACGTGAGACTGATCAACAACTATAGGAAGCGTTTGGTTGGAGTCATTGCAGCTAAAGGTGGAAGAACCAGTTATTGAGTGTAAGGGGGCGATTACTTTTACACACAGACATTGGGTGTTGCATAACTTTGTTCATGAAATAAATGAAATAAGTATGTAATTGTTGTGTTATTTGTTCACTCAGGTTACCTTTATCTAATATTACGTTTTGTTTGAAGATATGATAACATTCAGTATCAAAAATATACAAAAGTAGAGAATTAGGAAAAGGGCAAAAACCTTTTCACAGCACTGTACGTGACAAGACCGTCATACAGGAGGAGCTCTGGATTAAGATGGTTCAGGTAACATGAGGTTGGTCTAAATCACCTGGCCGTATGCCATTGGAGGAACATGACTAAGCTTTTACTAAAGCTGGAGTTTGGCTGGCACAGTGATGTGATTTATTGATTCATCACATCACTGGGCAAGCTATTATGAACTATGAAACCAAATCATTATAATAAGCATGTCTAGAAACTGTGAGTGACTGTGTGATTCCCCTCCCCCAGGGTGTCGTCCGTGGAGCCCCCGTCGTCCCGCTCCCGGTTCCTGGCGCTGGGGTCAAAGTTCAGGTACAGTGGCCGTACCCAGGCCCAGACCCGCCAGGCCAGTTCCATGATCGCCCGGCCCGCCCCGCGCTTCACACGGTCCGCCAGCAAGAGGCTGTCCCGCACCATCGACGAAGGTGTGGGTGTGTGTATGCATGTATTACAGTATGTGCTTTTTTGTGTGTGGGAATGTGTGTGTTCGTGCCAGCACGCACAACTTCAGGATCAGTCTCTCACCAACTTGTCCCACTCTTGTAGCTGGAGATGATGATCTCCAAGCCTCGCAGCTCTCTGCTAGTCCAAACAAGACTGAGGATGACGATTGGTTCTTCATGCTGGGATCTGACCAACCCCAGACTTTCTTTTCACCAGGTAGCCAATCAGGAACCATGTGGACCATCATTGAAGTTTTGACTCAGCTTACATAGAGCAACCTCAGTTCAGCCTTGCTAGAGAACTACATACTGTAGCTTTGAGTCAGCTTGATCTAACCCTGCGCTCTGTCAGTCCTCTCATCATCTCATTAGCTCCAGCCCTTATGCTGAGGCCTAATCTCAGGCCAGCTTGGGTCAACGCTGGTGACTCACCAAGGGCAGCTCAGAATGACCTGCCAATCAATCACAGCTACAGTTACATTGATGCTCCATTCACTTCTAACAGCTTATGACTGACTAACAGCAGCTTCAGAGCTCTTGAGTCTTTGGGCCGTGTTGTGTTGCTTGTTAAAGAGAGCCTTCAGTTCTTTGGTCCATGTTGTGTTGCTTGTTAAAGAGCCTTCAGTTCTTTGGTCCATGTTGTGTTGCTTGTTAAAGAGAGCCTTCAGTTCTTTGGTCCATGTTGTGTTGCTTGTTAAAGAGAGCCTTCAGTTCTTTGGTCCATGTTGTGTTGCTTGTTAAAGAGCCTTCAGTTCTTTGGTCCATGTTGTGTTGCTTGTTAAAGAGCCTTCAGTTCTTTGGTCCATGTTGTGTTGCTTGTTAAAAGAGCCTTCAGTTCTTTGGTCCATGTTGTGTTGCTTGTTAAAGAGAGCCTTCAGTTCTTTGGTCCATGTTGTGTTGCTTGTTAAAGAGAGCCTTCAGTTCTTTGGTCCATGTTGTGTTGCTTGTTAAAGAGAGCCTTCAGTTCTTTGGTCCATGTTGTGTTGCTTGTTAAAGAGAGCCTTCAGTTCTTTGGTCCATGTTGTGTTGCTTGTTAAAGAGAGCCTTCAGTTCTTTGGTCCATGTTGTGTTGCTTGTTAAAGAGAGCCTTCAGTTCTTTGGCCCATATTGTGTTGCTTGTTAAAGAGAGCCTTCAGTTCTTTGGTCCGTGTTGTGTTGCTTGTTAAAGAGAGCCTTCAGTTCTTTGGTCCATGTTGTGTTGCTTGTTAAAGAGCCTTCAGTTCTTTGGCCCGTGTTGTGTTGCTTGTTAAAGAGAGCCTTCAGTTCTTTGGTCCATGTTGTGTTGCTTGTTAAAGAGCCTTCAGTTCTTTGGTCTGTGCTTGATGATGGACATCATTGTGTCCAGGAGACTGCCGTTCCTGTGCTTGGAACTAAACGTCTAGCTCTGCAGATCTGAGAATTGTGTGGTAGTCTCATACTAACTTAATTTGCTATCTGCCTGCCAGATACATTGAATTCCATTTGCTTACTAAATCAGTGAGCTTTGCTTTGAAAGCCCCTGAAATGCAGAGCTGTGGAGGGGAGCTTTGCTCTGAAAGCCCCTGAAATGCAGAGCTGTGGAGGGGAGCTTTGCTCTGAAAGCCCCTGAAATGCAGAGCTGTGGAGGGGAGCTTTGCCTTACTCTCTCCTCCATCTAACTTCACCATTAACTCCTGCAGTAACACCATTACCTCATGTTCTATCAACAGCCAGAGGGGGGGAGACTTTCTCTGTGGAGACTTCTACTCTGAGCTGGGATGATGGCAAGTCTGTCCAGACAGTCAGACAGGCATGGCAGGAGACTGAGACAAGCCAGACGGTCAGTCGGACTGTCAGTCAGACATGGCAGGGACGAGTGTCTGATGAACAGCAGCAGGAGAGACTGGAGGAGGAGAAAGAGGAGGATTGGTCTGTCCTGCTGGGCAGACGACCCTCCCTTCCCTATGTCCCCTACCCTATGATGAAACCGCCAGGTATCTGTTGTTAACCTCATTCTGTACCTGGTGTAGCTGTCACTGTGTTCATCCTCGCTTTGACAATGAATCCTCCGTTGAGGTGTGCTTTAGAAGTTGACAGTAATGGAAGGTGAACCTGCTAAGCTCGCCACCGACCGTGATGACATCTTTAAAGATGTTGCTCTGTCATGTACTGGCTTATTTAATGTTGCTATCTTATCAATGGTGCTTGGCCCTCATTGATGTAGAGCTGTGATACTGTGGTAAGTATGCTTTGCTGATGATCCTCTGTTTGCAGTGTGCTCACGTGCTACGTTATTTTTCCATATGTAAGGGATCCGCTCTGTTCTAAATGTTTCTGTGATGTCCTCAGTCAAATACCGCTCTGCCCAGGTGGCAAAGGTGGCCACGGCCAACATTCTGAAGAGGCTGCTACAGCCAAGGCAGGAACAAAGTGATGACTGGGTCATGCAGTTGGACCGCAGCTTTGAGTTTGCAGACACACCTCCATGTGAGTCGTCATACTATATACATTCACTAGCGGTTGTTCATTAGCACAGAAATAGAGTTTTGCAGAACAGACATGATTGTCTGTCTGGTAGAACAGGGAATCATAATTTCTGTCTGTAACATTCTGAACGTTTCACCACACTGAATAGGCTACACTCCTGTTCTTCCTATACTGATAACCCCAATCTGCCCCTCCTCAGTCTCTCCCCCAGTCTCCCTGGAGAAGGAGGAGACTAGGCAGGAGAGGAGGGAGGTGATCAAGAGGCTCCAGGAAGGGGTGTTCCTGGTGGAGAAGCTGAGGGAGGTAGAGGTGCTGGATGAGAGACTGAGGGAGGTGAAGGTTTTGGAAGAACGGCTGCAGGAGGTGGATGAGCTGGAGGAGAGGATACAGGAGGAGGTGGAGGCCAGGCAGCAGCAGGAGGAGGAGGGGGTAGAGGCAGCGGAAGAGAATGTGGTGGAAGTAGATGAGTTGGAAGAGCAGATAAAGGAGGTGTTTCTCAAAGGATTGCTGCCAGATGAGTCAGGGGAAGATGAGGGACTAAAAGAGGAGAGTATGGAAGAGGCAGAGGAATCTGAAGAAGGGTGGTCAAATGTGGCGAGCACCTCCTCTGTGGTACGGAGAGTAGCTTTGAGGACCCAGAATAGTGTGACTATAGTGAAAGAGATGAGGCAACAAGAAGGAGGGGTGGAGGAGGAGACGCTGGAACAGGTGGCGGTTTCAGACGAGGGATTGAAAGAGGATGAAGGATGGTTAGAGAAGAGGAAGCATCAGGCTTTGGTAGAAGGGTTGCCAGAGGGGCTTGAGGAAAGGAGAGGAGAGATAAGAGTGGAAAGGAGGAGGAAGAAGGTGACTATAGTGACACAGGATGAGAGTCTTCCAGATGAACTCGAGAAGAAAGCATCTGAGAAGTTGTCAGAGGACCAGATAGGAGGCCATTTTTATAAAGAGGGACAACTTATGGTGAAATTCAATGAACTATTTGCGGCAGAGAAGTTAGGGTTACCGATAGTTACAATTCAGCAGGAGTGGCTCCAAGAACAGGAAAAGGTCAGGGAGGAGAAACAGGAGGAGAGAGTGGAACAGGTGAAGGTTTCAGGCGAGGGATTGATAGAGGTGAAAGGAGGGCTAGAGGATAGGATGCGGCAGATGTCGGAGGAAAGGTTGCGAGAGGGAGAGCAGACTGTGGTGAAAACCAAGAAAACAGTGAGAATAGTGGAAGAAATGAGGAGAACACAGAAGACACTTGAGGAAAAGTCATCAGAGGACATTTTATCAGAGGAAAGGCTGGGAGATGGTTTTTATACAGAGGGGGAAGTTTTGGTGAAATTCAGGAAGGATGTGGAGAGGGTTCCACATAGAGTCAGACAAATGGAGAAGCCCCAAGAAGAAGATGAAGAAGAAGAAGAGGTAATGGAAGTGAATATGCAGCCATCTCAGCCAGAAGACGAGGACGATTGGGTTGTGCTGCTGGACAGCCTCCCACACAAGACTCTTTATAAGCCTCCAGGTATGTCCCATCAATCAATCAGCTTTGCTTCTCCCCGTCACCGTTGAAACCGTTATGGAAACGCTTGCTTTACCACCACCCACACAATTACCGACAATTCCATCTCGAACATTCCCTCCGCAAAGCTAACCAGCTCTTGTGTGTTTTACAACAATTGCCATTTCAATTGAAAGATAAACCTTTGGTGCAGTATGGATTTGTGTGGCTGAGAGAACTGCTGTCTCTACTTTGTCAGTCATGCCAGCCGACTCCGCTCTGGTGCCTGTGGTCTCCACAAGATTCTCTGTGGTGTTAGTAGACACGGTCGAGCAGAGAGCAGCAGAGAGGGAATGCATTGAAGTGGAGGCCACACAGCAACAGCCTGAAAGGGGATTGGTGGAAGGACGGAGACCGTGGCAAATGCAGGAAGATGATTGGTTTATGCTCTTGGACCTGGCTGATCGTGTTCCTTCAGGTGTACCAACCACACCAGTTTCAGGTATGAAGAACTTTCATCAAGCCCTGCTGCTTGTGCTATGCCTCAATTATTGGTATTCTATGGATTGAAACAACTGGCCTACAATGACTGCTTAATCATCGAACTAGGCTTTGAACTTCATGTCTCTCACGGTTCATGGTGTCTTTATGTATCAGCTTCTTTGCAAGAGCAAGTTCAGGTGTACGTAGATGAAACCATCTCTTCCATGGTTAAAGTGATGACAGTGGTGCAGAGAGAGGAGATCAGGGTGACTGTAGTGGAGGAGATGGAGTTACAGGAAGACCAGAGCCGTCTGGAACAGAAACCGTCACAGAGAGAGATAGAAGATGACTGGTTTGTTCTGCTGGACATTGTTCCCAGAGAACCATCTGTGATTCCGTCAGGTACTTCCATGATTTTCATGCACTGCTTCCCAGTCCCACCACAATATTAACAACATCTCCCCTGAGCCTGTGCTTCATACGCTGCAGAAAACTTTCAAATAAGAATAACTAACAAGACATTTGACTATCGACCAAGAGAAGGGCTTCAGATACATTGCTTTGTGTAGTAATTTCAATTATCTTCCAGTATCTGAGGAATGTGTGTTTGTATCAGCTTCTGTGGAAGAGCGTATTCCGGTATACCCTGAGGAAAGCGTCTCCTCTGTGGTTGAGTTGACTACAGTAGAGCAGAGAGAGGAGAGAAGGGTGACTGTAATGCAAGAGGAGCGACATCAAGAAGAAGTTATACTTCCACCACAGCCATCAAGAGAGATGGACGATGACTGGTTTGTACAACTGGATGTCGTGCCCAGAGAAACATCCTATATACCACCAGGTACCCCATACAATTCAAGGCTTTGCGCCTCCGCCCCTGATTCCATCAAAAATATACCCAACTCAACTCACCTCACCAAACTCGCAGACTAACCATAGTGCTTTTCCCATATGAACTTTGGAATGTTTACCTGGGAATATGATCCTTGATGACATGGCTTTTTGTGAGCCCACACATCTAGCTGAATCTGAAGTGTATGTACTATGTGTGTTTGTATCAGTCGCTCCAGCAGAGCCAACACCGGTTTCTCCAGATGTGATCAGCCCTGTGGTTGAGGTAAAGGCTGAACAGCAGAAGCCAGTGGTGGTTCTGGTGGAGGAGACGAGGCCACAACAGGAACGGGAAGTAGAGGAGTGGCAGCGACAACCAGAGAGAGATGATGATTGGTTTACACTGTTTGCTGATGTCCGTGAGGAGCCGATCATTGTACTACCAGGTACCGTTCCTGCTTAATTGCCACAATCTTTGTACAGTTGCAGATGTGTACATTTCCCAGCTTTGACTGAGAATAAACTATGGTTTTTGTAACTTTGGAGAACATGGTAAAGTCCCTAAACTAAAGGACTTTCCCCTGTCTGTATCAGTTGCTCTTGGTGAGCATACTCCGGTATATCCAGATTTAAGCCAGACCACCTCTGTAGTTGATGTGACGACCATAGAAAGAACAATTAAGAGGAGGGTGACTATTGTTGAAGAGAGGTGGGGACAGCAAGAGGAGATCCTCCAGTCAGAGATGATCATCCCAGAGCAGAGACCACCAGCAGAGAGAGAGGAGGGAAATGGATGGTTTGTTCTGTTGGATGCCGTCCGTGAAGAACGTGCTGGGGTTCCACCAGGTACCTCAGACATACAGTACTGCCAACAAGCTAACTAACCACCAGGTACCTCAGACGTACAGCACTGCCAACAAGCTAACTAACCACCAGGTACCTCAGACGTACAGTACTGCCAACAAGCTAACTAACCACCAGGTACCTCAGACGTACAGTACTGCCAACAAGCTAACTAACCACCAGGTACCTCAGACGTACAGTACTGCCAACAAGCTAACTAACCACCAGGTACCTCAGACGTACAGTACTGCCAACAAGCTAACTAACTACCAGGTACCTCAGACGTACAGTACTGCCAACAAGCTAACTAACCACCAGGTACCTCAGACGTACAGTACTGCCAACAAGCTAACTAACTACCAGGTACCTCAGATGTACAGTACTGCCAACAAGCTAACTAACCACCAGGTACCTCAGACGTACAGTACTGCCAACAAGCTAACTAACCACCAGGTACCTCAGACGTACAGTACTGCCAACAAGCTAACTAACCACCAGGTACTTCAGACATACAGTACTGCCAACAAGCTAACTAACCAAACCTACGCGTTTTTCTTGTGTGAATTAGGAACATGATATCTCTTGGGTTATGACTGGTTAATCATCAACAGGACCCTCAAATAGTAGTTGTGGTATATCAAGCTCGCTGTGTGTCTTTTTGCTCCAGTTTCCCTGGCTGTTAGCGATAGGGTATACCCAGAGGTTGTGCCAGCCAAACATCTGACCATTGAGCCTGAACCAAGAGTGTTTGTGGTGGAAGCAGTCCAATCACTTCCTGAAGACGTTGCCCTGGAGGGTAAGGCAACACAACCGCAGAGAGAGCAGGATGATGATTGGTTTTTGCAGCTGGATGTTGCCCCTAAAGTAGCAGGTACTTTGACCATTCTAAGCTTGCTGTTGGCCACTCGAAATACAAATACCAACCCTTCTCTTGCATCCAAAGGCTCTCAATTGTTTTGTGAGCCTATTGACTATCCACAAAAGCTTTTGGCAAGGATTACACTATTATATTTACATGTTCTAGTAAAAGACTTGATCCCTTGTGGACTGTTGGGCTGTGTTTCTGTCTCTATCAGCTGCACCAGTGGTGGTGATTTACTCTGGTGTGAGCACCACAGCTGTTACGGTGGTGAAGGAGACAGTGGAACAGAAACCACCAAAGACCGTGAGGATCATGGAAGAGACTGTTAAGATGGAGGAGGGGCCTGTGGTAACACCTAAAGAAGTGGATGATGATTGGTTTGTGCTCTGGGACCGCGCTCCCTCCAAGATACTGACTACACCCAAGGGTATTGCTGCTTGACCACCGTCTACCCCCTTTTTCTTTGGTAAAACGCTGAACCCAGATTGTGTATTACTTGGCATTGATAAGCCTGTTATCCTTGTTTTATTTCAGCGTTCCATGTAGACAGAGAGGTTATAGAGCTGGTACCCCGGAGAACAGTGATTGTGGTGGAGGAAACTAGGAAACCACATAGAGTGGTGGAGGACAGACGTCAACCGGAGGTTGAACTGGGGAAAACACTGCCTCCCCAAGAGAGAGGGGAGGGTGATGATTGGTTCACGCTCTTTGAAGCCTCTCGCCAAGAGCCTGTGAAGATGCCAACAGGTACCCACTGACCACATCATCCTGAGCTCGGTTGTGCTTCACATTCCCCCATATATATTTTATAATGATGTGTCGTAAAGGGTCTCTCATCAGATATGTGCAGCTTTGGCCACAATCAGATTCTGTGTTATAATTTGTGAATGGTAAGAGTATCATAGTCAAGTCTCCTGGGTACTCTGTGTCTGTCTGTATCAGTTGCTGTGGTAACTAGACCTGCCCCTGTGGTTGACATGATGGTGACGAGCACAGAGCAGAGAACCCAGAAAAGGGTGACGATAGTGGAGGAGAGGTGGAGAGAGGAGAGGACCCTGCAGCAGAGACTGCCTCAGAGACAGAGAGAGGTGGACGATGACTGGTTTGTCCTGCTGGATGCTGCCCCTAAAGAATTAGGTACCCCCCATCTCTTCATTTCCCTATCCCCCTGCTTTTCCTGCTCATTTTAGCTGCAGACTGAGACTACCAAAAGACTGAAACTACCAAAAACATCAGTTCATTTCGTCCGGCATATCTATTTGGAATTCAATTCAATTGCAGATTGAGATCACTATTGCTTGTTTTAATTTTTTTGAGAATTGCAAAATGGTCTTCTACTGATACTTTAACGATGCATGTAAGCTGTGTCTTAGATAAGAGCTCTGTTTGTGTGTTTGTATCAGTTGCTCTCCGTGAGCGTCTCCAGGTCTATACTGACATAACTGTGGTCAAAGGTCCAGCCGCTCAGCCCAAACCCAGAGTGGTGGTTGAGGAGGAGAAGAGACCAGCACAACCCCAGAGAGATGTGGATGACCATTGGTTTGTGTTGCGGGATAAAAAATCGGTTGCAGGTACTTTGCGTCTTGAGTTTTTGCGTGCTGCCCTAAAACAGTATGTTGATCTCACACCCGCTCTCCAACCTCACCTTACCAGAAAAGCTGACTAACATTCGTCCAACACTTTTACAACGTGGTTGTGCTTTGTCATGGGATTTTCCCCTGAAAAATACGTTGTTTGACGAACCAATGGGTCTTTGGTTATGCTTTACTTTATAGAAGAAATACATATTTAGTTTTCCTTTTAACGGCTTTAGGAATACTATACCACAGTGAGGCGTGAGCTTATTAACCCCATGAGTCAGGACAACTTCTGCTATTTGCATCGTTGGTTATTAACTCAATGAGTCAGGACAACTTCTGCTATTTGCATCGTTGTCTACGGTTGAGAAGTAATGGCCATGCTTTGCTGCCTGTTCTATATTGTGAACAGTTGCTTCCTACAACTCATCCAAGCTTTTCCCCTTGCTAGTCTCATTCTAGACTAGACTGAGCTGGCCCGTGAAGGTACAGTGTGTACCTGAAGTCTGTGTGTGCCCTGGCCTCAGTGTGTGTGTGTGTGTGTGGAGTTGATTATAAGTTTGTTTTGTATATGTGGATGTTCAAGATGTTCTTCTGCGCTCTGTCAGTGTGT
The DNA here is from genome assembly GCF_018296145.1 of Oncorhynchus tshawytscha. Taxonomy (NCBI): domain Eukaryota; kingdom Metazoa; phylum Chordata; class Actinopteri; order Salmoniformes; family Salmonidae; genus Oncorhynchus; species Oncorhynchus tshawytscha. The sequence goes on from NW_024609816.1 coordinate 308,860, forward strand.
TTACCTCTCACTACACCGGGTTTGATGGTCTCAAAGCACGCAGACCGTCTCTCTTCTGCCCTATATACAAAACCACTATCTAAATACTAACACTCCCTCTGTCCTGTCTCTCTCCTGCCAGTGGTGGCCACCCACAAGGCCGCCCGTCCGGTCAGCGCCCCAGTCTTCTCCCAGGCAGCCCTGATGGAGGCAGGGATCCCCATGGCCCCCCTGGACCTCCAGCAGCCCCAGACCTCCACCCCCATCAGGTTGCTAGCCCGCCAGGACGACAGGAAGCTGCAGGTCACCGTGGAGGCAGTGGACGAGGGCTCAGCCGAGGTCAAGGTACTGTACCTAGGAACTACAACTCCCACAATCCCCTGCCGTACAGGGATCATCATCATTCACCTCTCACACTCAGATATACTGGTCATAGAAGTTACAGATAGACTGGTCTCAGCAGCAATATTGCTATATTCATCACATAGTATTATTTACAAGAGAAGTATAAAATGCAGATTTTTCTATAGTTATAAATAGAATGGTGGTACATCATCATTTCTGCCCTCCATTGGTCACAGTAATGATAGTGTAACAAAGACACACCTCAGATCACAAGTTCCTCAGATGGCTCTGCTATGGACGGGGACGAGGCTCCTAGTGGAGGATTCTAACACCATTATGTCTTCTCTCCTTCTCCATGCCTGGGGTAACTCCAGTCTGAGCAGACGGACACTGAGGAGCCGGTTCAAATGAGGAAGGTCAGACCTTTGACCTTGTCCCGACTCCTGCTTGTGCATTATATTAGAATGGGAGTGGAGTGACTACAATACTAACTTACACCACTGCCAAGTCTCCCATCCATAAGACTAACTTCACCCTCTCCTCGTTTTATTCTCCTGGTTTCATTTGAATACTGCTCACAAACTACAAGGTCTTTGAGTTGACCTCATGTTCAAGTCAGACATTGTCTATGACAACAGCATTGGTATTGGTCATGTGCACAGACTGAGATGACGTATATGAGATGTATTACATATGCTTTTGGTTTGTACATCAGTCCAGACAGGAAGAAAAGTTAGGGCCTTTGAAGAATGAATGTTGAAAGAAGATTCCTCATTGGCTGCTGCATTTACATGCATGACACAGGACTAGGTTTTCATGATGACTAGTGTTTCTATCGAGTACTGTATCCCTTCCTGACCCTTCACCTTTACCCCCCCACCCCTTCAAGACACCCACTCTAATAGCCCTGTCTTGGGTCCCCTGCTTTGCACATCTGGGATTCCAGGGCCCTTGTGGCCCCCAGAGGGTCCAGGCCACTCTGCATGCAGACCCCTCACCACCCCCCTCCCCATGCAACAATGCATGTCCACGTTGTGACGTCTGCTATGATGTCACGTGGAACCTGTGTAACCCACACCTTTCTCCTTTTTTGTTCCTTCACAGAAAAGAGCTAAGAGAACTGAGGGTGACTCAATTTATATCAGACATAGTCTTTTAATGTTGGAGGTTTGTTTCCCCGTCTTCTGGAGATCTGTCTCTGTACACTGTTTTCTTGCTTTTTGGCTACTGGCTGCTATAATACAACAGGCTGCTTTGCATGTGACATTACTGATTCACATCTTGTGTATTACATAGGCGTCTTTGCTTTTGCTAGTAGATGATTTTGACTGTGTAACCTCTAATTTGCTTTGTGTGTGGCGATATTAACTCAACACAACTAGCTACTTCTTTCAGGGTAATGTTGTTGAGTACTCTATCTCCTGATTGCTTCTCGCAAAGTATATGATTGGGATTGTGGTCTCTTCTCCCCAGACATCACACCATACACGTTCCATGAAAGGGAGCCAGGAGTGTTTCATTTGTGGTGTTTGTAGATACCGTTACTGATCGGCCACGTTATGCAGCTGAGATGTTGTTCCATCTCGGCCATTTGAGTGTTAGAAGCATTACCATTACATTCCTGACATCTTGTTTCAGCTTCGTCTCTCCTCGGTATACAGTAGGAAAGTGTTTCATCTCCATACTCCATATAGGGCAGGCCACCACCAACCTTCCCTCTCCACCACTCTGCCATCTCCATACTCCATATAGGGCAGGGCCTTCCCCTCCACCACTGCCACCACCACACCAGCCCCTCTCCACCACTCTGCCATCTCCATACTCCATATAGGGCAGGCCACCACCAACCTTCCCTCTCCACCACTCTGCCATCTCCATACTCCATATAGGGCAGGCCACCACCAGCCTTCCCTCTCCACCACTCTGCCATCTCCATACTCCATATAGGGCAGGCCACCATCTCCATACCTTAGGGCAGGCCACCACCAGCCCCTCTCCACCACTCTGCCATCTCCATACTCCATATAGGGCAGGCCACCACCAGCCTTCCCTCTCCACCACTCTGCCATCTCCATACTCCATATAGGGCAGGCCACCACCAACCTTCCCTTCCACCCCTCTCCACCACTCTGCCATCTCCATACTCCATATAGGGCAGGCCACCACCAGCCTTCCCTCTCCACCACTCTGCCATCTCCATACTCCATATAGGGCAGGCCACCACCAGCCTTCCCTCTCCACCACTCTGCCATCTCCATACTCCATATAGGGCAGGCCACCACCAGCCTTCCCTCTCCACCACTCTGCCATCACATATCTTTCCACTCACCAGCTCGTCCACTATTTGTGGCCCTTTCTGAATCTAGTTTATGATGTCTTCCCAGTCATATATTCATGTCATTGTGAATAAATGAGGTCTAAGAGTTCCACTGCTCTCATCACCATAAGATTCATCCAGCCACAGATACAGGATGCTGCTGTCGCTGCATAGTGACCACCTGCGTCTGTGAGCAGAAGTAATGTGTGCTAACATCACCTCGCTGTGATTTGTAACCTGATCAGATTCTATATAGTGCTGCTCACTAATTGAACAGGTGGATTTATCAATGAGAGCTCAGAGAATCCATTTTATTTTCAATGGATCTGATGAACTGAGTTCCTGCCTGCTTTAACGCTGTAGCTTTGAGTTAAATAAACAGCAAAAGTCACCTGCTGCTTGGTTGACATTGTTTATTATCTAAACATGGTCATATGAGTGACATTGTTTCTGACACACCTGCTTTCTCTCTCCACCTTCTACACATCTACTCTGTCACTCCTCTTCTCCACACCTATTTTCCAAACCAAATGTTTGTCATTTTCCACTTTACCTCTCTCTCCACCTCTCTCTCTCTCTCTACCTCTCACTCTACCTCTCTCTCTCTACCTCTCACTCTACCTCTCACTCTCTCTCTACCTCTCACTCTCTCTCACTCTCTCTCTACCTCTCACTCTCTCTCTACCTCTCACTCTACCTCTCTCTCTCTACCTCTCACTCTACCTCTCACTCTCTCTCTACCTCTCACTCTCTCTCTACCTCTCCCCTCTCTCTCTCTCTCTCTACCTCTCACTCTACCTCTCACTCTCTACCTCTCACTCTACCTCTACCTCTCACTACCTCTCTCTCTCCACCTCTCTCTCTCTCTCTACCTCTCACTCTACCTCTCACTCTCTACCTCTCACTCTACCTCTACCTCTCACTCTCTCTCTACCTCTCACTCTCTCTCTCACTCTACCTCTCTTTTTCTCTCGCTCTCTCTCCCCTCTTCTCCCTCCCTCTCTCTTCTCTCTCTCCCCTCTTCTCCCTCCCTCTCTCTTCTCTCTCCCACCTCCCTTTTCCTCCCTCTCTCTCCTCTCTCCCTACCTCTCTCCCACTCCCCCTCTCCTTCCTCCCTCCCTCTCCACTTCTCCCTCCCTCCAGGACTTTGAGAAGCCCCAGGAGGATCTCATCAGGCATCATACTAGTATCAGTGAGCTGAAGAGGAACTTCATGGCGTCTGTCCCAGAGTCCCGGGGGCCCAGCGAATGGGACAAGCGCCTGTCCACTCACTCCCCCTTCCGCAGCCTGGGCATCAACGGACAGCCTTTACCTGATGCCGACGGGGTGAGTACCATCTCAGACCGGACACTGTGCCGTACCCCACCACACACCCCTCCCCTCAGTTCTCTGTAGTTCACGCCAGCTTCCCAGCTCTCCCATTCCACAGAGAAGGAATGGATGTTAGCACACAATGTCGGGGTCAGTTCCATTTCAATGCAAGTCAATTTGGGAGATGAGGAGAAATGTAAATGTGTGAATATATTCCTGAATTGACTGAATGGAAGTACCCCACCACACGTTTCCCTCTGTATGGCTGTCTGTTGTGTTCTCTGAGTTGATGTGTTGGGGTGGAGAACCACAACACCATCCTGTGGTTCTACTTTTTGTTCCTCTTGGTTTGTGTTGATGCAATGCAAACACTTATTGCATGTCTTTGAGCAAGGCCTTTTGTCTTCAACCGGACCCATCTAGTCTATGAAAGGCTTTCTGTCATTACTACCCTACCAAAATGGAAAGATTTCTGTTTGCATGGGCCAACTGAAGAACACCTTGTCCAGACTGATTGGAACAGATCAGTCTGTTCACCTTGTGGCCCAGTCTGTCTGAATGTTCAGCTGTTTGTTGTGAGGAAGGGACTTATGGTTTAGGCATGTGGTGTCTGAGCCTATTGGTCAGGTTTCTAAGCCCAGCTCTGTCTTTACCTCCTCATTGGCTGTCCCTTAGTCTGACCCTCCCCTCAGTGCATGACAACCAGACCTGATTGGACAGAGAAACTGCATGACCCTGTGACTTGAAGATCATGACCTTGGAGTAGAAGAGTTGACCTGTGTGCTCGTCCTCCTGTCTCCTCTTTCCCTCAGTGATGTGCTTGTTTTCTGCTTCATGTCCTCCATCCTGCCTCCTTCTCCCAAATACTGCCCCTCTTTCCCTCAGTGATGTGCTTGTTTTCTGCTTCATGTCCTCCATCCTGCCTCCTTCTCCCAAATACTGCCCCTCTTTCCCTCAGTGATGTGCTTGTTTTCTGCTTCATGTCCTCCATCCTGCCTCCTTCTCCCAAATACTGCCCCTCTTTCCCTCAGTGATGTGCTTGTTTTCTGCTTCATGTCCTCCATCCTGCCTCCTTCTCCCAAATACTGCCCCTCTTTCCCTCAGTGATGTGCTTGTTTTCTGCTTCATGTCCTCCATCCTGCCTCCTTCTCCCAAATACTGCCCCTCTTTCCCTAACTCTGCTTTCCTGCACTTCCTTTTTCTCACTTTGCTTTGCTATTCCGTGTACTGATACTCCTGTCCCCAAGCCCACAACTGAAGAGTCTGAAGGCCCACAGGTTACCCATAACCACCTAGTCCAACTCAGACATACGTTCTCCATTCTTCCTCTCTTAGACCATGACACAACTTTGCATAGCCTTCCTATCCATTACCCTACATCAGACATTTCAACATCCCCTACCTCTCTCATCTCTCTCCCCCTCTCCACCCTCACCCTTCTCCCCTCAGTTCGCCATCCGCCTTCCGCGTGGCCCCCTGCAAGACTTCTACTCTAAACGCAGCTGAGGTGGCATCCTAGGGGCCCCTTGAGCCAGCCCAGAGGGAGAGGACCAGAGAGAGGGATGTGTGTAGGCAGGCCATCAACCTCTAGCTCCTTCTTCTCTTCTTCATCACAGCTCTTCATCATCATCTTCTTCTACTTCAGAAGCTGCTTTCTGTCATGTGACTCTTACTTCCTGTGTATCTTGCTCAGCCCCTCCCCAACTTTTCCTGATTGTTCCTACTGACTGTTGCTCCTTCCTAAAAAGTTTAAAGACTTGACGATGACCCCACTTCTGTTTTTGTATATCTGATTATCTGGACTAGATGAGGTGACAGTTGACAGGTGGCTTTTTACAGTAGGAACAGTTTTGATATGTGCAGGTTCCACTAATAGAAGGTGTTTTTGTACACATCCAGACAGACATCAATGTTGTCATATGTCATAGTAGGATTAGTTAGTGGCGTGTTGTGGTATTTCATGTATAAAGTCCTCTATAGAAGCACATTAACCCAGCACTAGTGGACAGCTACAGTGTATATTTGAGTATACAGTGTATACCTCATCACAATTCACTGTTATTTTTTGTAGGCACATCTAACACTGACGAGGTAACTTTGGGGCAGCTTGATCAAATGTTATAGTATACATGACCTATGTTTCGTTCACTGCTATTTGGTAAAACACTCTTGTCAACTGCAATATATTTTGTCCTGCTGCATGCCCATTTGACAAGCAATTTTGACCCCCCCAAAATTGCAATAAATTCTTGCTGAACATGTTTGATGGTGGAAAACATTGTTTCATTCCCTGCTGTTGTTCACACAGTGGATATATGTGTGCTGTGTCTTTCCTCTAGAGTGTGTGTATTACTCCTATAAGGGAAGAGCTGGACATTAAGGCAGCGCTACAACAGGACGAGTCCAGCAGCACTGTAAGACCATCGGGGGGGCCCAGCCCCAGCCCTGCTAGCACAGAAACTGGGCCTGATAGGGTTGACTCCAAATCCCATGATGCACCTGGGGTGGCAGGGCCATGTGATCAGGATGATGCGCATGTTAGCTCTGGGACCACCACCAGCCACGTACCTGTCGTTGAGGTGGAGAGGGCACAGCTGCCCCACTCCTATCAGCTCCAGGGTACAGTGCTGGAGGAGGAGGAGCCGGCAGACCCAGGGTCAAGGGGGGAGCAGTCTGGGAGGATAACTGGAGCCTCCCACACCTCCTATTTCGTGAGCGGTGTTCCCCATGTCATACGCTGTTTCCAGGTAGCCCTCCCTCTGCCCTGACCAGCTCCTGTTGATTGACTCCTCTGCCTGTCCTCTACCTGTACTCTGCCTGTCCTCTGCTCTGTCTGGGTGATTCCATGGGGGACAGTGTACACTCACCCTTCTGCAGCATGGCTACAAGGAATCCAAACTGTAAACACTGAATCTGTACTGTAGTCATACTGGTGTTGGTCAGGATGGTTGAGTTCTGCTAGAGCCGGCTGCAGAGGCGGTGCACAGTGATGGTGTTTTCTCTGGTGTTGGGGGCGATGGGAAGAGATAAGGACCGTGTTGCTATTCCTCTCTTTCAAGCGCTCTCTCTGACACAAGATGAATTATCTTTCTCTCTCTGACACACTAGATGAATTGTCTTTCTCTCTCTGACACACACTAGATTAATTATCTTTCTCTCTCTGACACACTATATGAATTGTCTTTCTCTCTCTGACACACTAGATGAATTGTCTTTCTCTCTCTGACACACACTAGATGAATTGTCTTTCTCTCTCTGACACACACTAGATGAATTGTCTTTCTCTCTCTGACACACACTAGATGAATTGTCTTTCTCTCTCTGACACACACTAGATGAATTGTCTTTCTCTCTCTGACACACACTAGATGAATTGTCTTTCCCTCTCTGACACACTAGATGAATCGTCTTTCTCTCTCTAACCTCGTGGTGGTGGGAAGGACATCTTGGTAAAACTAGAATGGGGAGTGGGAACGAGGGACCCAATCAGTTGTGAATGAAAAGAGAGGTGCAGTTTAGGGGAGTAGTTGATGAAACATGGGAAAGTTACAGCTGTGCAATGTTCAATTGGGCACAACCAATAATGTATATAAACACTGGACACAACATCATGTAAGGTTCAGATATAATGATATGATATAGAGCCTATATGTCTGTTTGACATGTATAGAAGAAAGGAACCATGTCGGCTCTTCTCATGTCGATGTGCAACGTTCAGTCAAACTGACTGGAGTGTGTTCTCCTCCCACCCCAGCCCCCTCTGGTGCAGACCCAGACAGTCACCATCACAGACGTGTCCAACTCCCTCCATACTGACGTCTCCACTAAGGATGTCCCTATCGTTCAGACCCAGACTATCAGCTACGAGTCTGCAGAGGTAGCCACCCCATGATCATATAGATGATGCTACAGCTGGGGAACTCTGTGGTTCCACCTCCACAGGGTACAATCAGGGCCGTGTTCAGGGATCTATACATGGCATTTCTTTCTGAAACGTTCAGTACAGTGCACCGATGACTGAGGTGTTACCATGGAGCCATTATTTCTGTTTGTTTCCTCTCAGGTGTCAGTTGATGGGACAGACGGGGGGAAAGAGGCCACAGCACTGAGCAGCATTCAGTCCATTACCTCAGAGAGCAGCAGGGAAACCAGTGGCACCTCCATTACTACCACCACCACTCACATCTCCAAGGTAAGGGCACACCATAGACCGCACACACATCTCAGCTGTGTCATGGCCTCTGACTATTTCTCTTGTCCCAGGTGGTGAAAGGAGGAGCGTCAGCGACCAGAGTGGAGAAGAGGATCGTCATCACTGCCGACTCAGAGGATGACCAGGTACAGTACGGTGTCTATGACGGCTCCTTCTACACACATCAAGGCCTGGTCAAACACAATGCTTCTCTGTGACACATTTTTGTCATAAGGTGTACAACCAGCTAGGTGGAGGTTAACTGAAGCTTTGTCTCCTGCAGGGAAGCGGCGGCGGAGCAACAGCAATGTGATTCAGCTCAACACACAGTCAGGGAGCCCTATGGATCTGATGCCCAAGACACCAGAGCTTTGTAGTACAGACTAACCTTCCTGTCCCAGAGCCACCCCCACCTTCTCAACCCATACGGACATTGTGTCCTGACTGGTCCCCTCCAGAACCACTGTGGTTGCATCTCTTGACCAGAGCCCTGGTTAAAAGTAGTGCATTATAAAGGGAATATGGTGCCATTTGGGAAGCATCCTGGTGTCTCCCTGCCCAGTGGGATATGAACAGGCCAGGAGAAAGCCTATTGTGTCCTCTCTTTCCATACTGCTGTTCTGACTGTATGGTGGCTTCATTTTGGTCTATTCCACTCAAACCTCATATTTCGCCAAATTACTATTTTTTTTATTATTATAGTAGGAAAGATGAACCTTTTCAGTTCTAAGAGCATTTAGGTCATTTGCTTTTAAATGTTTATTTACAACATATTTTTCTGTCGTTTGTATTGCTACTACTGTGTCATTGAGTTTAAGTGTGGACTCGATATGACGGAGATGCAGAAAGTAAACAGCGTAGTGGGTCAATTTCAGCCAAACAACTAAGAGCGTTGAAGCGAGAGGCTCGACTTCTCTGCTGTTTTGGTGCCATGGTTCCAACGCTGTGAACAGAGTGAAGTGAACCCGTGCACATGTGCAGATACTGTGTGAGAGCAAAGTCTTGCATCTCGCTCATCTCAGTATCTGTGGTGCTGGTCGAGGCAACGGCATTTTACTGAGTCTCCCTTTAACATGCTCATTTTGACAGAAATGCACTGTTTTCAACTGGGCTTTAAGTAATAACATTATCAGACGTTTTCAATCAGATTAAGATGCTGGACAGAAACTAGACGTATTTTTGGAAAGGGATAACTCCTTTGAGTTTCTTTATGTTTATAATTGAGGGATATTTGTTTTTTTAATTGAATATTCAAATTGAAATGACATACCTCACTTAAAAGTATTGAACAAAGATATTGCATACTCCAACAACCATGCCTGTTTTGGATTTGTTCTCTGCTCAGGTAAAATATCTCTTAACCAGCCATGTTAACATGTGTAATACTACTAGGTCAGGCCACGATGACCCTCGGTATAAACTTTGACGTGATGACAACTGTCTGTTTTGAAATGTTTACTCTATTTTATAGCATTACTGCTTTTGTAGTATTTGTACAAAATGAGGTGTTTAAGTTATTGAAGTTCATATCCTACTCAATGGTAGCTTCTCATATCAAATATTGTCTTTTTTTTTTTTTTTTACAGCCTGAATTTGGGAGTGCCCCCATGTTTCCCAGTACATATCAGCATGGTTTTTCTTCTTCCTCTTTTAACGCACCATTGACCTCTAGGACTGCCCCATGCAGTCTGATGTGAGAGCAATGGAAAGTCCTGCCGCGTTTTGTCCCTGAAAATGATTTTAGAAAGAAACGTGATTGATTTTCAAACCTGTTGTTGTTGATTTGATGAAACAATGCTTTAGTCTGTTTCTCAGGTTTTATGTCTTTATCAATACTGCAGGACAAAACCCCTCTGTATATGATTGTATGAAGAATGTTCAGTCTTAATGTACATTCTAGCCCTGCAGATGGGTCCAAATGATTCTCAGCTCTTAAACACAGTAGTACATGTGCAAGATGTATTTATCACTATCAAAAGGCAGCTGTCCCAGTGTATGTGGCTTTTCTTTCATACAGGGGACATATTTAGTCATTTTGTACATGTTCTACCATAATTTCTTTGTAAAGTAGAGACTGTTTCATGTGATTCTTTGTACTGGGATGTTTTTTAAAACACGAGCCTGTTCGCAGGCTTTTAGACACAAAGTCACATTCATAATAATCATCTAGTTTATAAATCTTTCTTATCACCTGTTTTAGAGTAGATTGCTGTACCCTGTCCTTTTGTAGATCAGATAAAGATACTTGTGTGAGAACCCTTTTAGAGAATGACAATTGGTAGCAGACCTTTCTTCCCCTCTGAAGAAGTTTGTGAAGGTGGCACAAACTATTAGCTAGAAGGATCTTGAGGGCATAAACTAGAATCTCAGCGGAACCCTTCGTTTTTAGATATGTAAACTTATTACTTTTGTGACATATCCCTGTCTTTAAAATTAAATAAAATCAGGATGAATTATCAAGTGGTGTGTAGTGTCTGTCTGAGCAGGATTTCAGTCACAATAAGAACATTTTTTAATAAAAGGTGACCAATAGAATTGTAAGAAATACAATTTTATTAAAAATTCTTAATTCCAGATGCTTGCATACAGACTTCAGAAAATCAATAATAGCATTACCACTGGAATTGTAGACTGAAAGAAAAACATTATTAATGTAAAATGTAGTACCATAATGTAAACTGGTTGTAGCTATAGGTTATCAACATGAAAGACATCCACCTGTGTGTTCAATACCACTTAATATTGTAACAGACCAATGCAAGAGAAACCATGCGTCTCAGTGTCCAGTCAAGAGACAACTCTGCTGTCATGGACATGTTCACAACTAATGATGGCTTAAGTGGCCGGGACAGTGAGTGTTCCAGCACTGGTATTTTATGTCAGCACAAAGCAAACCCATGTTGCCATTCACCCTGAGAACACATCTAATAAACTCCGTCTTAAATGTAATTTGTGCAGCATCCATTCTCCAGGGAATCTATAATACATATCAAACTGGTTGTTAATTGGATTCTCAGCCAATCATCTGGATATGAACAATCATCAAAGATTGTTTTATATCAGCCTTTTCACACTGCTAAGTTATGTGTCCACCCTCGGTAATGGAACCATGTGGGAAAGGCAACCATGTAGAGAATGTATCTGAGCCAGCCCAATACTGTGCAGGTCAGCATGATAAGTGTGACAACAGGTATTAGGATGTGCTCACACAGGCTGCCCAACTCTGACCAATCACATCAGCTCTTTTGACAATACGTGGGAAAAAGATCAGAATTGGGCAAAAACCAAAACGTGCACCTGGGGGGGGCCTCAGGACTGAGTTTGGAAAACCCTGCCTTAGCGAGGCAAAATGACAAAAGGTTTGAAAGATTGGGTCCTGTCAAGGAGAGGGGAAGAGTTGCACGATTGTAGTCAGTAGGGTTATGATAGGCTAAAGCACAGAGGGAGCCAATCACCAAAGAGCATCCTGTGTAACAGATGATGGCCTGGTCCGGACGTCGACATCTAACTACATCAGGGATGGTCAACTCCAGTCCTTCTGGGGCCTGATTGGTGTCATATTTTTGCTGCAGCTAACACACTTGACTCCAATAATTAACTAATCATGATCATCAGTTTAGAATACAATGTGTTGAATCAGCTGTGTTTGCTATGAATGGGGTAATACTGCGACCTACGATGACTGGAGTTTCCCATCCCTGATCTACATGTATGTATTGTATCTGTCAGAATGTGTTTTTAACAAGCCTTTATTGAGCTACATAATCCACTGCTTTCATTCCAACCAAGTCAAAATGTCTCTTTCCTGGCCAGGTGTGTAAGTTCTAGCGAATAGCCTTCACAGGACTCTTGAAGCTGGAGGCAGCCTGGAGTTGGAGTTGATAAGCCATGGGGTGGATCTTGAAGCCATATAGCCTGAGAAAAAACAACTAAATATTACAACACAATAACAGTGTGGATTGTAGAAGGCTGCCATTATGCGAACATGTCTCAATCTCCTTACCGAGGGAAAAAAATCATCTTCAAATCAAGCAAATGGTTTTTGTTATAGTTCCCAGCTGAACATGAATTAAGTAATAACTCGAACAAATCAAATGGGGCAAACAGAGCATCTTGATGAATTTGCAAAGATAATTATAGAAATAAACCTTGGCACAAACTGGTTGGCAGGTCGTTTTGGCCGGTACTCTGGGTGCACCATAAATAGCATGTGGGGGAAGCCTGTCCCAAAGTAGGCCCCGTCCGTGTGGTGGTGCCGGGAGGACTTGGGGGTGTACACATCCATGCACTTTGGACAATACAGCTTCACCATCGCCTCACCTGGGATGTCTGACAGACCTATGGGAGAGGAGAGATCAACATCTATGTAACACCACTGAGGGCACAGAGGTCTATTCTGGTGTCAGCTGGCAATTATATATTGATCAAATATATTTACTGTGCAAGCAAGAGTAATCTTTTTGAAGATTCCCTCAGACCTGTGTGAAATACTGCTGACAATCTGTGATACAGTTTGTTATACCTGGAGTACTTCTCCTGTCCTATTCGGTGTCCTGTGTGAATCTAAGTGTGCGTTCTCTAATTCTCTCCTCTCTCTCTCTCTCTCTCTCTCTCGGAGGACCTGAACCCTAGGACCATGCCCCAGGACTACCTGACATGATGACTCCTTGCTGTCCCCAGTCCACCTGACCGTGCTGCTGCTCCAGTTTCAACTGTTCTGCCTTATTATTATTCGACCATGCTGGTCATTTATGAACATTTGAACATCTTGGCCATGTTCTGTTATAATCTCCACCCGGCACAGCCAGAAGAGGACTGGCCACCCCACATAGCCTGGTTCCTCTCTAGGTTTCTTCCTAGGTTTTGGCCTTTCTAGGGAGTTTTTCCTAGCCACCGTGCTTCTACACCTGCATTGCTTGCTGTTTGGGGTTTTAGGCTGGGTTTCTGTACAGCACTTTGAGATATCAGCTGATGTACGAAGGGCTATATAAATAAATTTGATTTGATGATATAGTTCAAAATGTGACTGGAGAGAAATGGTTCAATTCCATGAAAAGAGAAGAGGTATGTTCTGTAAGTGAACAGGAGTATGAATACATTAAAGTCAAACTCACCAATAGGAAGCATGGGTTGATTCTCACAGTACACTCTTGGGCAATAGCCAAAGTCCCCTTGTTGGTACTTATCCAGCTGCAAACCAAAAACTATTTCAGTGTGTTTCATGGTCACACAGCTAGTCCAAGAAGGCCAAACTAACTACATAAATGGACAGGTAGAATTTAGAACAGGGGTCTCCAACCTTTTTTAGCACCAGCTACTTAAAACAAAAAAAATGAAGCATGTCACGAGCTACATTTTTATTTTATAGCTTTCAAATAGTTGTTGTGTCAATATACCTGGCAAAATAACAGTTAATAGACAACTAAGTGGGCCCACTAAAATGTTCCTGAATTCTCTTTTCACTGTTTTTCTCCTGGTTTGGGATTTTTTTATTTTTTACATTTGCTCAATATTACAAATCTTCATAGAGAAAGATGGAAAATGGATGTTCTGAGTCCATGTCAAAGCTTAAAAATCACACGAAGACCCTTTGAGGTCTAGGAAAAAAACGAAAACATTTTAATTTGAGTGTAATGTACCCTTTAATTGCACATCTCGCAAGAGAGGAATGTGTCAGTCTAGTGATGTTGCTGCTGTTACCTATTGCTGCAGCACGTCATGACAGAATTTGCAAAACAAATCAGCACCTCATTGATACAAATAATCATCATGATAGTTCTGTCAGATAAGCCTACTTTGCAATATGCATTTAAATGAACGTTTTTTCAGTCTACCCAAAAGACTCCGGTCGCTAACTAGCTACACACAGACTCAGACAAATGAGCGCCCTAAACAGACAGGGGCAATATTGCTGGAAATTTAATTGGCAGATTGTGTTACGCGTGGCTTTTTAAGCCAATAGTAGCTAACTAGGGGTTGGACAATGTCACTGTGGCTTTGATAGCTGGGAGCTTTACATTTATGACAGTTTGCCACGGAACACATGAAGAAAATGCATGTAATTTCAGAATTGATTGGCGAGCTACTCCTAGGTGGCCTGCGAGCTACTGGTAGTTCACAGTCTACCTGTTGGAGACCACTGATATAGAGATTATCCAGACTCCAGAACAATATATACAGATCTAGGGTTTACTACCATCTGAGCGATGCCTCTGTTGGTGAGGATGTAGCGTGCGTGGATCAGCCCGTACAGCATCTCTGCTGCCTGCTCTATCAGGTCACTCTGGTTGGGGTTGTCCTCCAGCTCCTCATCTGACAGACAGACATGACAGTGAGGCTTTCAGATCAACACACAAGGTACACAGAAGCCTATAGTGACATGGTGCATGAATAAAGCACTGGGAGGCAGCATTATAGCGTCTGCAGGTCTTTCCTGTCTTTATACACACACATAAGTCAGGCTTTCAGATCAACACAAGGTAGACTTCAACCTATAGATGCACTGAATCAAAGTATGTAGTCACAGTACTGTGTCCTTGTGTCTTTTGAAAGGCACTTGTAAATACAAACAGAAGTGATAAATTAGCCTATAGGAAGTGTCAGTGTGAAGTCATGCCAGACGGTGTAGTGATGAGCTCACCTGGTTCCAGGTCCAGGATCATGTCAAGGGCCTGGCGGTAGTGAGGCACCTGCTCATTGAGCCCTGTCAGGTTAAACTTGTCCTGAATGTAGTCCTCGTCAACCTGGTAAAGTGGAATGGATCAACATGGTTAATAGCTTTCAGCTGCCAAACACTGTCTACTACTCTTTATGAATTGGCCACGGTTGGCCAATTGCATAACAGGTTAAAGGGATTACTTCAGTATTGGCAATTAAGACAAGCAGAAGAGTTAAAGGTAGAATTAAGCAAGGTAGCCTACACGGTGCACTGTGTTGGAATATCTGAAGCTACCACCACGCCATAACAAGCTTATGTCACGGTTACACACTATGGCACCAATACAAAACCACCCCACGACTTTAAACACTGTATTTTGGTCCTCTTTCACATGGAATTCTCCATCTGTGTTTTGGGTATATTTGGCTGGTAGTTGTAACAGTTCATTCTGTATTTCAAAGGATCAACTAGCTTCACAAACAGTTGGCTAAGTCAGAGCAATAGTATTTCCCCTGTCTGTCCTTCTCATTCTTTGATGTTCTGACATAACTAGCTATCTACTCACCTCACAGAAAAACTCATTCCCCCTCAGGCCACAGAACCAGGAGATCCAGGACACCTCCTCCGAGCTGCTCATCCTCTGAACAAGTGGGGGGTGATGGTGCAACGGCATGCAAAAATTACATGTATTTCAGAATTTCCATTGTAGCACTAGAATATAAAGCTAGCTGGGCTAAGCATTTCGCTACACTCGCAATAACATCTGCTAACCATGTGTATGTGACCAATAAAATGTGATATTAGCTAGTGGTGTATTCCATTCTGATCCAGGGACCTGAAGTATGTGTACACTGCAGGCTTTATTTCTGCCCCAGATGTTAGCTAGCTAATTCATCAAATGATCAAGCCCAGATGTGTTAGTACTGGGCTAGAACAAAAACCTATTGTTATTAGTCAAATTATGCATAAAGAACTCTAGCTAGCTAACGTTAGCTACATAGATAACACTAGCTAGCTAACCCCGTGTTTACTAGCTAGTTACATTCGTTTAATAACGTTAGCTAGGTAACGGACATTTTCCACACGCATGAAATACATACTGATTTGAAAGTAAACAATTAATTTACTACTGTGTAAAACCAAATGTGTTGTGTCAGCACACGTTTACTCACCCTCTTTTATGTTAGCTAGGTATATCTACCGGTAGCTACTTTGCTAACTAGCTAACACCTTAACTAACTGCTGTAAACAAGAATGCTACTTCCGGTGGAATCTTCGGCTTCTCCGACCTGTGTTGATGAACAGTTTGTTGTTCCAGTCAAACCGCGGAGTATTAGTGATGGGTCGTTCGCGAACGAGTCGGCTCTAAGAGCATATCAGAAGAGCCCAATCTATTTATAAAAATATTTTAAAAATAAGATATTAATAATCCAAAGATTTAAATTAATAGAATTAACTAATTCAAATGACGATTTATTTTTATTTTTTACAATATAGGCCTAAATGCTCAAGCGCATACTTTCGTTCTGACTGTGCTAAGACTAACAGCCTCACCTGTTGTTCCTGTCAATCAGACACGTAGTGTCAACCAATGAAGCAAAAATGCGTGAGGGAGGGCCGAGCCAACTCAATTAAATTCAATTCAAGGGGCTTTATTGGCATGGGAAACATGTCTTAACATTGCCCAAGCAACTGAGGTAGATAATATACAAAAGTGAAATAAACAAAACAAATCAACAGTAAACATTACACATACAGAAGTTTCAAAACAATGAAGACATTACAAATGTCATATTATGTACATGGGAGTTTATCAAAATTGGGTTTGTTTTCGAATTCTTTGTGGATCTGTGTAATCTGAGGGAAATATGTGTCTCTAATATGGTCATACATTGGGCAGAAGGTTAGGAAGTGCAGCTCAGATTCCACCTCATTTTGTGGGCAGTGTGCACATAGCCTGTCTTCTCTTGAGAGCCATGTCTGACTACGGCGGCCTTTCTCAATAGCAAGGCTATGCTCACTGAGTCTGTACATAGTCAAAGCTTTCCTTAAGTTTGGGTCAGTCACAGTGGTCAGGTATTCTGCCACTGGGTACTCTCTGTTTAGAGCCAAATAGCATTCTAGTTTGCTCAGTTTTTTTGTTAATTATTTCCAATGTGTCAAGTAATTATCTTTTTGTTTTCTCATGATTAGGTTGGGTCTAATTGTGTTGCTGTCCTGGGGCTCTGTGGGGTCTGTTTGTGAACAGAGCACCAGGACCAGCTTGCTTAGGGGACTCTTCTCCAGGTTCAGCTCTCTGTAGGTGATGGCTGGATTTCTGGATTTTGATAATAAGGGGGTATCGACCTAATTCTGCTCTGCATGCATTATTTGGTGTTCTACGTTGTACACAGAGGATATTTTTGCAGAATTCTGCATGCAGAGTCTCAATTTGGTGTTTGTCCCATTTATTGAAATCTTGGGCAAAGGGTTCTATGACTGATTCAAGTATTTTTAGCCAGTTCATAATTGGTATGTTGAATTTTATGTTCCTTTTGATGGCATAGAATGCCCTTCTTGCCTTGTCTCTCAGATCGTTCACAGCTTTGTGGAAGTTACCTGTGGCGCTGATGTTTAGGCCAAGGTATGTATAGTTTTTTTGTGTGCTCTAGGGCAACGGTGTCTAGATGGAATTTTTATTTGTGGTCCTGGTGACTGGACCATTTTTGGAACACCATTATTTTGTTCTTACTGAGATTTACTGTCAGGGTTGGCAGAATCTGTGCAGAATATCTAGGTGCAGCTGTAGGCCCTCCTTGGTTGGTGACAGAAGCACCAGATCATCAGCAAACAGCAGACATTTGACTTCAGATTCTAGTTGGGTGAGGGTGCTGCAGACTTTTCTAGTGCCAATTCGTTGATATATATGTTGAAGAGGGTGGGGCTTAAACTGCATCCCTGTCTCACCCCATGGCCCTGTGGCAAGAAATGTGTGTGTTTTTTGCCTAATTTAACCGCACACTTGTTGTTTGTCTACATGGATTTTATAATGTTGTATGTTTTACCCCCAACACCACTTTCCATCAATTTGTACAGCAGACCCTCATGCCAAATTGAGTCGAAGGCTTTTTTGAAATCCACAAAGCATGAGAAGACTTTGCCTTTGTTTTGGTTTGTTTGATAGTCAATTAGGGTGTGCAGGGTGAGTACATGGTCTGTTGTACGGTAATTTGGTAAAAAGCCAATTTGACATTTGCTCAGTACATTGAGGAAATGTACGAGTCTGCTGTTAATGATAATGCAGAGGATTTTCCCAAGGTTGCTGTTGACGCACATCCCACGGTAGTTATTAAGGTCAAATTTGTCTCCACTTTTGTGGATTGGGGTGATCAGTCCTTGGTTCCAAATATTGGGGAAGATGCCAGAGCTAAGGATGATGTTAAAGAGTTTTAGTACAGCCAATTGGAATTTGTTGTCTGATTATTTGATCATTTCATTCAGGATACCATCAACACCACATGCCTTTTTGGATTGGAAGGTTTTTATTTTGTCCTGTAGCTCATTCAAGGTAATTGGAGAATCCAGTGAGTTCTGGTAGTCTTTAATAGTTGATTCTAAGATTTGTATTTTATCATGTATATGTTTTTGCTCTTTGTTCTTTGTTAAAGAGCCAAAAAGATTAGAGAAGTGGTTTACCCACACGTCTCCATTTTGGATAGATAATTATTCGTGTTGTTGTTTGTTTGGTGTTTTCCAATTTTCCCAGAAGTGGTTCGAGTCTATGGATTCTTCAATTACATTGAGCTGATTTCTGACGTGCTGTTCCTTCTTTTTCCGTAGTGTATTTCTATATTGTTTTAGTGATTTACCATAGTGAAGGCGTAGACTCAGGTTTTCCGGGTCTCTATGTTTTTGGGTGGACAGGTTTCTCAATTTCTTTCTTAGATTTTTGCATTCTTCATCAAACCATTTGTCATTGTTGTTCATTTTCTTCAGTTTTCTATTGGAGATTTTTAGATTTGATAGGGAAGCTGAGAGATATTATATTCTGTTAAAATGTTCTACTGCCAAGTTTACACCTTCACTATTACAGTGGAACGTTTTACCCAGGAAATTGTCTAAAAGGGATTGAATTTGTTGTTGCCTAATTGTTTTTTGGTAGGTTTCCAAACTGCATTCCTTCCATCTATAGCATTTCTTAATGTTACTTTGATGCCTCATACAGCCATGAGAGAGAGGAAGGACAGCTCTGAAAACAACAGCTGGAAAATGAGTCAGAAGCACAGTAGCAGTTGGATGCATTTTAATAATGTTGACAATGTTAGAGCACAGTGAAGAATCTCATATAAAGCAGGTTCTACGCACAACCTACCACGGCATATGCAAACTGTGCACCCAACTGTGAAGCTAGCTGTAGCGGAGCTTTGAAAAACTAGCAGGTGATAGTGGTTGATAATTGTTAGATTTATATGCACTTTGCTTATATACATTAAAAAGTTCTACTTTAAATGCAAAAGTTTAATAGCATTATTTTTCACAACAAACCAATGCATGTTTAAATACATTGTGTTTAGGGTAGAGTGTGATTTAATTTAATCATTTAATTAGAATTGTTTTAACTATCACAAACTGTTTGACTTGAAAAAATACAAAACATATATTTTTTAAAGAGCCGTTTGAGAGCCAAAGGCTCACTGAAAAGAGCCAGAATGCCCATCACTACATGAGTTCCAGTTGGCTCCGGAAGCCAATGCGCTGGGAAAGTATGAAGACTTCCGCATCACCTGTTTTGAATGGTCTTCTGCTAGAGAGGAATCCACGCCAGTGGAAGAGGCGAGAGGTTTCTTTCTCACCAAAATCTGTCGTAAATTAGCCCAATGCATTTCTATAGGCTTATTTTGGACCTAAACTTGTCGCCTACCTTCCGCCATTGGGACAACGATTCGACTTGTTAGGGTGGAGACTTCTTCTTCGATGAAGTTTAACGGTGGTTGGCATCCAATATGTTGCATTAACACCACCTACTAGACTGCAATAGAACTCCCTATACTTTGCTTTAAAACAATTATTAAAAAATACCCTACCATATAACACTACTGACAAAAAAAAATTAAAATCTAAATAACACCACCCTACTCCACTATTTTAAATCTATTTAATCCGACCTCATGCCAACAACCTGAAAGGATGGGACATCACCACATAACACACCCTGTAACTCTTCTGATGTTAAGCCTCGCACACCCATATACCTCTCTGCAGCTGCCACCACAACCTCAATTTTCTGCAACTTACATTCCATCCCTGCAGTACAGTTGATAACCATTACTATAAATGCTAAATATCCAATCTTACTGAAACATACATCACTTGTTGGCCTATCCCTCTGTACTGGTACAGATCTACTACTCACAACACTCCTCTCAGGATCCCTCCCTCTGTACTGGTACAGATCTACTACTCACACCACTCCTCTCAGGATCCCTCCCTCTGTACTGGTACAGATCTACTACTCACAACACTCCTCTCAGGATCCCTCCCTCTGTACTGGTACAGATATACTACTCACAACACTCCTCTCAGGATCCCTCCCTCTGTACTGGTACAGATCTACTACTCACACCACTCCTCTCAGGATCCCTCCCTCTGTACTGGTACAGATCTACTAGTCACAACACTCCTCTCAGGATCTATCCCTCTGTACTGGTACAGATCTACTACTCACAACACTCCTCTCAGGATCCCTCCCTCTGTACTGGTACAGATCTACTACTCACACCACTCCTCTCAGGATCCCTCCCTCTGTACTGGTACAGATCTACTACTCACAACACTCCTCTCAGGATCCCTCCCTCTGTACTGGTACAGATATACTACTCACAACACTCCTCTCAGGATCCCTCCCTCTGTACTGATACAGATCTACTACTCACAACACTCTTCTCAGGATCCCTCCCTCTGTACTGGTACAGATATACTACTCACAACACTCCTCTCAGGATCCCTCCCTCTGTACTGGTACAGATATACTACTCACAACACTCCTCTCAGGATCTATCCCTCTGTACTGGTACAGATATACTACTCACACCACTCCTCTCAGGATCCCTCCCTCTGTACTGGTACAGATATACTACTCACAACACTCCTCTCAGGATCCCTCCCTCTGTACTGGTACAGATATACTACTCACAACACTCCTCTCAGGATCCCTCCCTCTGTACTGGTACAGATATACTACTCACAACACTCCTCTCAGGATCCCTCCCTCTGTACTGGTACAGATCTACTACTCACAACACTCCTCTCAGGATCCCTCCCTCTGTACTGGTACAGATATACTACTCACACCACTCCTCTCAGGATCCCTCCCTCTGTACTGGTACAGATATACTACTCACAACACTCCTCTCAGGATCTATCCCTCTGTACTGGTACAGATCTACTACTCACAACACTCCTCTCAGGATCCCTCCCTCTGTACTGGTACAGATATACTACTCACACCACTCCTCTCAGGATCCCTCCCTCTGTACTGGTACAGATATACTACTCACAACACTCCTCTCAGGATCCCTCCCTCTGTACTGGTACAGATATACTACTCACAACACTCCTCTCAGGATCCCTCCCTCTGTACTGGTACAGATATACTACTCACAACACTCCTCTCAGGATCCCTCCCTCTGTACTGGTACAGATATACTACTCACACCACTCCTCTCAGGATCCCTCCCTCTGTACTGGTACAGATATACTACTCACACCACTCCTCTCAGGATCCCTCCCTCTGTACTGGTACAGATATACTACTCACAACACTCCTCTCAGGATCCCTCCCTCTGTACTGGTACAGTACTACTACTCACAACACTCCTCTCAGGATCTATCCCTCTGTACTGGTACAGATATACTACTCACACCACTCCTCTCAGGATCCCTCCCTCTGTACTGGTACAGATATACTACTCACAACACTCCTCTCAGGATCTATCCCTCTGTACTGGTACAAATATACTACTCACACCACTCCTCTCAGGATCCCTCCCTCTGTACTGGTACAGATATACTACTCACAACACTCCTCTCAGGATCCCTCCCTCTGTACTGGTACAGATCTACTACTCACACCACTCCTCTCAGGACCCCTCCCTCTGTACTGGTACAGATCTACTACTCACACCACTCCTCTCAGGATCTATCCCTCTGTACTGGTACAGATATACTACTCACACCACTCCTCTCAGGATCTATCCCTCTGTACTGGTACAGATCTACTACTCACACCACTCCTCTCAGGATCCCTCCCTCTGTACTGGTACAGATATACTACTCACACCACTCCTCTCAGGATCTATCCCTCTGTACTGGTACAGATATACTACTCACACCACTCCTCTCAGGATCCCTCCCTCTGTACTGGTACAGATATACTACTCACACCACTCCTCTCAGGATCTATCCCTCTGTACTGGTACAGATATACTACTCACACCACTCCTCTCAGGATCTATCCCTCTGTACTGGTACAGATCTACTACTCACACCACTCCTCTCAGGATCCCTCCCTCTGTACTGGTACAGATATACTACTCACAACACTCCTCTCAGGATCTATCCCTCTGTACTGGTACAGATATACTACTCACAACACTCCTCTCAGGATCCCTCCCTCTGTACTGGTACAGATATACTACTCACAACACTCCTCTCAGGATCCCTCCCTCTGTACTGGTACAGATATACTACTCACAACACTCCTCTCAGGATCCCTCCCTCTGTACTGGTACAGATATACTACTCACAACACTCCTCTCAGGATCCCTCCCTCTGTACTGGTACAGATATACTACTCACAACACTCCTCTCAGGATCCCTCCCCTTGACTCATCTTCCTCTACTATCTTCACTGCTTCAGCATATGACAAGTTCTGCACTATTCTAACCCTGGAAAACTCAACCTGCCTCTCTCGCACGGGACATTTCTGATCCCCAGCCACATGAGCACCCCTACAATTAACACATACCACTACTTTCACCAACTTTCACCAATGCTACACATTCCTTTGTCTCGTGCCATTCTGCACACTTCTCACACCTAGGAACCTCCCTCATACACACTGCTGCCACATGCCCATAAGCTTGACACCTGTAACGACGTAATGTATTTGGTATAAAAGCTTGTACAGGATAACTTACAGTATATATCCTAACATCACTTTGTCGGGCAAATACTCAATATCAAAACTCAAAAGAGCAGACAATGATTCTTCTCTTTCACCACTCTTGCCACGCTGTCTGCATCGCACCAAACGACGAGCATCACAAACACCGGGAATCTTCCCCTTCAGTTGGTCAACTTTTAAAAATACTGCTACCCCAGTAATCACTCCTTTCAATGGCGCCCTATTCTTGAGAGCGACACGATTCACATTTCATGCCCCCATTCGTTTAACGCAGAGTGCCTACTCCCTCTGACCAGCAGAAACACAAATAATTATCACAAGACTACTGTACTTCTGGTTACTGTCGTCGATTTCACAGTACCCAACTCTGTTTTCACCCACCCTGAAACCACTAATGGATCAACCAAAGGCACCGGTCCACTTTTTCCAAAAACGCCACTGCTACTGTCACAGACTCATCTTTATCTTGACCCACAGTGCCAGCCTCAGGCTTCGAGAACTTCACCACACCTACCACCTCTGATACTTCGACCTCATTCACTTCCATTTCTCCTCCTGTCTTCAGCTCACTCTGCTTACACTTTCTACCATTCTTCTTTAACAAACCATCTCAATTTTTTTCTCACAATCTTTAACCGACTCAAGTTCTCCATCTTCCTCCTCTCTCTCTTAGACCTCCTCTGCCTGTCTTTTTCCCTCTGTTCCTCCTCCGTATTCCAAGTATACATCCAGTATTATCCTTATGATAATACTGCACTTCTCCTGACATACATGTTGTTCTTGCTTTCTAAAGGGATGCCATTTAACCGGCTGTCACAATCTCTGTACAATCAGCATGAACACCTTGGGATGTAGCGCTCAACAGTTCATCCCACTTATAATGCAGCTGCTTCGTCTTGATGTTCTTCTTTATCAAAAGCTACCGCGACACTTTTCCATTTCAAACAAGCTCTCAGGGTCCATTCACTGCCTGCAACTCTACTTGCGCTCCCTCACGATGGAACGTACCAAGGGACAAACAAAGTGGCAATGAAGAGAGGAGACATGAGCATCTCGTCATTATATACAGATCTCTGTCCATGCAGATGTGCTGATAAAATACTTGTCAAAAACAGATGACTTCAAATCAAGTCTTTCTGGTCATTTAGTCTCCTGTCAAAGTCGAGTCCTGATTATTTTACTTATTTTGTTTTGAACCAAATGGAGTCTCAAAACATCACATTTGTGGCCTTGTTCAAGAGCATCAAAACCGTGATGTGTCATTGGTCACTTGTGACTGACTGATCTACAAATAATAAGAAGTCTTTAATAATATTGCAAGGTGATTTGTAGATCAGTCAGTCGCAGTTGCCTGACAGCTGCAACGTCAAAAAAGCACTGTGACTAGTAGTGATGTTAGTATGTAAATATTGGTGGGGCAAACTCAACACCCAACTTACTTCGATGGACGCCAGCAAAGCCACAATAGTTTTTTTTAACCTTTATTTAAATAGGCATGTCAGTCAAGAACAAATTATTTTTTTCAACGACAGCCTAGGAACAGTGGGCTAACTGCCTTGTTCAGGGGCAGAACAACAGAGTTTTACCTCGATCTTGCAACCTTTCGGTTACTAGTCCAACGCTCTAACCACACGGCTACCTGCCGCCCCATACAACACAACTATACAACACAACACTAAACAATACGCTAATTGCACTTTAAAAGTGACAAACACTGCCCACAAACTGTTAGGGCCTACATAAAGCTGTCCAAACACCAGAGCCCCAACAGCAGTCCCAACACCTTACCACAGCTACACCTGGATATCAGCGGAGCCTTGTTTGGCAGCGAAACGGTTCATTCAGCCTCATTTACTGCCTTTAAAAAAAACATAGCTGATGTGGCTGACTTGCTTAAACAAATGTGGTTTCTACTGACATTTGAGAAGTACAAACTATGGCATAAGGGGACGACAAGTGTTTAAGAGTCAATCCGTAATTTCGATTAAGACAATGAGCGAGCTAGGACGGACGTAGTCAATATAACTATTTGTTCAGCACTTTTGAAATGTACAGTGACAGAATTTAGAACATGGTCCATTCTTATGGTATTCTCCCTGTACACCAAGTCAGAACCGTAGAATAAAGGGGACATGTAAGCAGATAATAAAGGGGGCATATAAGCACCTTGCTGTGCTGTGCTCACTTGAACAGGAAGGTGGTGTGGCGGTCCTTCATGGGCAAATTTTGTCATCAAACTTTGTCATCAAAATCTGGCATTCTCTGGATTTATGCTGCTTTCAAGACAGCTGGGAGATCAAAAAAAAAAAGATTGTCATGACGTCAGTGATCTTCAGGTTGTAGCTCTAGAAAGAGGCCCGAGTTCTGAGTTGAATGAAAGTTCCAAACTTATCTTCCCAGTCGTGGCTCGTTTTTCCTGAGTTCCCAGTTGTCTTGAACTCACTAAAGTCAGATTTTGCAGTTCCACGTTAGCAGTTGTTTTGGGAGCGGCACAAATCATGCTTCATTGACAGCATGGCCAATGTTGAATGTTTATCATTTTAAACTACCAAAAGAGACTGTTAATTTTAGACTTAGCACCACACAGCCACTCCACTGAATAGCAGGAGTGGCTGTGTGGTTGTTTTACAATGCTTACAGTTAGCCACTGATTCCTTCCAAACCACTCATTGTTGAATTTGTGATTTCCAACTTGTTGTGTAATGTTTATGTCCAATGGGCGATGAGTACTTATATGTTTTATCTATAATTTCTCTTCATTATTTCTCTTCATATGACAAGGATTAAAAGGATTGGCCAGTACATTGTCGACTTGATTCATGATGATGACTGCTAGCTAAAATTTTGAAAGTATGATGTTGACAGTCTTATCAAAGCTACTGTAGATACAGTGCCTTGCGAAAGTATTCGGCCCCCTTGAACTTTGCGACCTTTTGCCACATTTCAGGCTTCAAACATAAAGATATAAAACTGTATTTTTTTGTGAAGAATCAACAACAAGTGGGACACAATCATGAAGTGGAACGACATTTATTGGATATTTAAAACTTTTTTAACAAATCAAAAACTGAAAAATTGGGCGTGCAAAATTATTCAGCCCCTTTACTTTCAGTGCAGCAAACTCTCTCCAGAAGTTCAGTGAGGATCTCTGAATGATCCAATGTTGACCTAAATGACTAATGATGATAAATACAATCCACCTGTGTGTAATCAAGTCTCCGTATAAATGCACCTGCACTGTGATAGTCTCAGAGGTCCGTTAAAAGCGCAGAGAGCATCATGAAGAACAAGGAACACACCAGGCAGGTCCGAGATACTGTTGTGAAGAAGTTTAAAGCCGGATTTGGATACAAAAAGATTTCCCAAGCTTTAAACATCCCAAGGAGCACTGTGCAAGCGATAATATTGAAATGGAAGGAGTATCAGACCACTGCAAATCTACCAAGACCTGGCCGTCCCTCTAAACTTTCAGCTCATACAAGGAGAAGACTGATCAGAGATGCAGCCAAGAGGCCCATGATCACTCTGGATGAACTGCAGAGATCTACAGCTGAGGTGGGAGACTCTGTCCATAGGACAACAATCAGTCGTATATTGCACAAATCTGGCCTTTATGGAAGAGTGGCAAAAAGAAAGCCATTTCTTAAAGATATCCATAAAAAGTGTTGTTTAAAGTTTGCCACAAGCCACCTGGGAGACACACCAAACATGTGGAAGAAGGTGCTCTGGTCAGATGAAACCAAAATTGAACTTTTTGGCAACAATGCAAAACGTTATGTTTGGTGTAAAAGCAACACAGCTCATCACCCTGAACACACCATCCCCACTGTCAAACATGGTGGTGGCAGCATCATGGTTTGGGCCTGCTTTTCTTCAGCAGGGACAGGGAAGATGGTTAAAATTGATGGGAAGATGGATGGAGCCAAATACAGGACCATTCTGGAAGAAAACCTGATGGAGTCTGCAAAAGACCTGAGACTGGGACGGAGATTTGTCTTCCAACAAGACAATGATCCAAAACATAAAGC
The DNA here is from genome assembly GCF_018296145.1 of Oncorhynchus tshawytscha. Classification (NCBI taxonomy): domain Eukaryota; kingdom Metazoa; phylum Chordata; class Actinopteri; order Salmoniformes; family Salmonidae; genus Oncorhynchus; species Oncorhynchus tshawytscha. Next base: position 335,855 of record NW_024609816.1, read on the forward strand.
AAAATCTACAATGGAATGGTTCAAAAATAAACATATCCAGGTTTTAGAATGGCCAAGTCAAAGTCCAGACCTGAATCCAATCGAGAATCTGTGGAAAGAACTGAAAACTGCTGTTCACAAATGCTCTCCATCCAACCTTACTGAGCTCGAGCTGTTTTGCAAGGAGGAATGGGAAAAAAATTCAGTCTCTCAATGTGCAAAACTGATAGAGACATACCCCAAGCGACTTACAGCTGTAATCGCAGCAAAAGGTGGCGCTACAAAGTATTAACTTAAGGGGGCTGAATAATTATTACGCCCAATTTTTCAGTTTTTGATTTGTTAAAAAAGTTTGAAATATCCAATAAATGTCGTTCCACTTCATGATTGTGTCCCACTTGTTGTTGATTCTTCACAAAAAAATACAGTTTTATATCTTTATGTTTGAAGCCTGAAATGTGGCAAAAGGTCGCAAAGTTCAAGGGGGCCGAATACTTTCGCAAGGCACTGTATAATGTGATTTGATGTCATTTTATCTGTGGCCAATAACCTTGAGCCTTCCTGGATGGGCACTTCTAATTTTCGAGCTCTACCCTTAGACTTGGTGGTGACGTAGTTTCCCCATGAGTGACAGAACACTGAGCCAATCACGGCGCAACGCTCTATATTTTCTGCTAGCTTGCCCCACCACAGAAAGCACTGAACTAGGCTGAAAAACCTGCATTTTGGAGCTGCCTTACTCAAGATAACAAAAAAGAGACCATGTTTGTATGCGGCTTTCTTAACTCAATGATATATATAGTTTTTACATTGTTTGCAAACTGATATGTGACACGTATTAATGCCAAAATAACATGCGAAACAGGCAAGCCCCCCCAATTTTTTTTTGTGCTAAAAATGTGAGGCTCCACCTGCCCTGATAGACTGGTCGCCACTGGAGACTTTATGTAGACAGGTGTGTGCCTTTCCAAATCATGTCCAATCAATTGAATTTACCACAGGTGGACTCCAATCAAGTTGTAGAAACATCTCAACGATGATCAATGGAAACAGGATACACCTGAGCTCAATTTCGGGTTTCACAGCAAAGGGTCTGAATACTTATGTAAATAATTTTTGCAAACATTTCTGACAACCTATTTTCACTTTGTCATTATGTGGAATTGTGTGTAGATTGATGAGGAAACAAAACAATTTAATCAATTTTAGAATAAGGCTGTAATGTAACAAAATGTGGGAAAAGTCAAGGGGTCTGAATATTTTCCGAATGCACTGTATATTCTGAATAAGAATGTACAGTCGTGGCCAAAAGTTTTGAGAATGACACAAATATTAATTTCCACAGTTTGCTGCTTCAGTGTCTTTAGATATTTTTCTCAGATGTTACTATGGAATACTGAAGTATAATTACAAGCATTTCGTAAGTGTTAAAAGCTTTTATTGACAATTACATGAAGTTGATGCAAAGAGTTAATATTTGTACTATTGACCATTCTCTTTCAAGACCTCTGCAATCCACCCTGGCAAAATTGTGAGTGAGCCCACTCCCTTGGCTGAGAAGCAAACCCACACATGAATGGTCTCCGGATGCTTTACTGTTGGCATGACACAGGACTGATGGTAGTGCTCACCTTGTCTTCTCTGGACAAGCTTTTTTCCGGATGCTCCAAACAATCGGAAAGGGGGTTCATCAGAGAAAATTACTTTACCCCAGTCCTATATCAGTTGGTCCCTGATGATTTTCTTGGAGACAAGTGGCTTCTTTGCTGCCATTCTTGACACCAGGCTATCCTCCAAAATTCTTTGCCTCACTGTGCGTGCAGATGCACTCACACCTGCCTGCTGCCATTCCTGAGCAAGCTCTGTGCTGGTGGTGCCCCGATCGCGCAGCTGAATCAACTTTAGGAGGCGGTCCTGGCGCTTGCTGGACTTTCTCGGGCGCCCTGAAGCCTTCTTCACAACAATTGAACCGCTCTCCTTGAACTGCTCACCTTGAAGTTCTTGATGATGATCCGATTAATGGTTGATTTAGGTGCAATCTTACTGGCAGCAATATCCTTGCCTGTGAAGCCCTTTTTTGTGCAAAGCAATGATGACGGCACATCTTTGGAAGTAACCATGGTTGACAGAGGAAGAACAATGATTCCAAGCACCACCCTCCTTTTGAAGCTTCCAGTCTGTTATTTGAACTCAATTAGCATGACAGAGTGATCTCCAGCCTTGTCCTCGTCAACACTCACACCTGTGTTAACGAGAGAATCACTGACATGATGTCAGCTGGTCCTTTTGTAGCAGGGCTGAAATGCAGAGGAAATGTTTTTGGGGGGATTCAGTTCATTTGCATGGCAAAGAGGGACTTTGCAATTAATTGCAATTCATCGGATCACTCTTCATAATATTCTGGAGTATATGCAAATTGCCATCATACAAACTGAGGCAGCAGACTTTGGCAAAATTAATATTTGTGTCGTTCTCAAAACTTTTGGCCACAACTGTACTAGCAAATACTCACCTTTAACCTGTAGCTTGACCTCAAAGCAGCGTTCATTTTGTCCCATCTGCAACCTACATCTGTACCATTGGCTGTGACTGTACTTCACCATGGAAAGAGCCAAAGATGCATCTCCTGAACTGAGATTCCCTCCAAAGCTCACCCTTTTTCCTAGGAATGTTTGGTTGGAGATATCTGTAGGGTATTGAAGTATTTGGATCTCACTGTCTCCCTTGATCTCTGCCCAGGTCACAGATGATATTTGGGGATTTCCTGTTGTCATGTTCAACAGGCAAGGCAGGGTAGCTATCCCATTGTGTGCTGCCATAACTGAATGTAGAATTTTGCATTCTTTGGAGGAGAGGAGAGGCTTACTCAAACAAGGTTGACTCTATTTTTATTTGACACGTACAGAGAAAGAAATGGAATATATAATTTTACTTTTCACTTTGATTACTTTTTACTTTGAGTGATGTTTTTCACCATTACACAAACACTCAAATCTGTTATGGAATTCTATAATTTTATCAGAAATGCTGACAATTGATATACTTTGTTAAGTATATTCGATCAAGAGCTTGATATGAGGTTCTGCAGCTGCACACACGTTTGTCACCAACAAATGGACAAGCCTATGGATCAATCAAACCTTTCTTTATTCCTTACAATGAAACCTGTATAACCCAGTTCATTTGACATTCAGTTTTTATATGAACAGATTGGATCCATAATGTAATTGCATTCAGGGCAGATCTGAAAAAGTCTTGCGTTGCGGTGGTCCACTCTCTTTGGGCTCCTGGTCTTTCCCTTTCTCCTCAAACATCAAGATCCTTCAGCAGAGAAAAATAAACTAACAAATTATTACACAAGTTATGTAGCAAAAAGACATATAGCCTTAAAGGAAATACAGTGGATTACAAAAGTTCAGAATCGTATTCAGAAAATTCATTTCAGGTCAAATGCAATGCCTTCATTAACGTAGTGTCCGTTTCCTTCTAACTTACAGTCGGAGTATGGAATTCCTCTTCCCTAGCATCATATTGACAAAGTCTGTGTAACAGAACGTGTCTCGTGCAGCACCGCCAACCACATCTGACATCATCTTTTTCAGCTCCAAGTGAGTCTTTGCCACACCCAGCTTCTCCAACATGCGCTTCAGCCCCATCATGTCTGTGACACAGAGATAGAGAGAGTGTCACATTCATCATATGAATGAGACCAAGGCGCAGCGTGGTATGTGTACATTCTTTAACAATATAAGAATGAACACTTATCAAAGCAGACAGGCAACTAAACATAGAATAAGAACCCACAAACACAAAAGGGAAATGGCTACCTAAATATGATCCCCAATCAGAGACAACGATAAACAGCTGCCTCTGATTGGGAACCATATCAGGCCACCATAGACATATAAATACCTAGACCTACAAAACCCCTAGACATACAAAAACCCTAGACAATACAAAAACTAGCATACCCACCCTGACCTAACCAAAATATAAAGAAAACAGAGATATTAAAGGTCAGAGTGTGACAGAGAGAGAGAGAGAGAGAGAGAGGCTGTGACAAAGATTGAGCCATCCATGTGAACTATGTTGTCCTCATGATTAGCCTAATCTTGTTATTCATCAGGATTGTCGTAAAAAAATAAGGCAATTTTACCAATGTCTCCTTGGTCATTGAGATCAAATTCCATGTATTTGTCTGTAAAACAATATAGAACACATTACAATTATTATTGAATTGTTGATTCATTCAATAAGGAAACATAACTGTCTGATAAATGTGCAGTTAAAAGACTTGAAATCTCACTTTTAAACATGTCCAGTTTTGAGCTGAGGTCCTCCTCCTCTGCATATTTAGGATCTGTGAGAAAAACCTTAAGAATAGAATACCACAAGGCAGACATTGAGATTAGATCGTGTCAGTGGTGACCTGTCATTCAGCCACACATTTTTAGCAAAAAAACAAACATGTTTTGCATGTTACTTTGGCATTGGTATGTGTCACATATCAGTTTGCAAACAATGAAAAAAAATGTTTTTTTATTTATTTTATTTATTTCACCTTTATTTAACCAAGTAAGCTAGTTGAGAACAAGTTCTAATTTACAACTGCGACCTGGCCAAGAAAAAGCAAAGCAGTGCGACACAAACAACAACACAGAGTTACACATGGAATAAACAAGCGTACAGTCAACAACACAATAGAAAAAAAGAGTGATGATGATGTGCAAGTAGAGATACTGGTGTGCAGAAGAGCAGAAAAGTAAATAAACACAATATGGGGATGAGGTAGGTAGATTGGGTGGGCTATTTACAGACTATGTACAGCTGCAGTGATCTGTTAGCTGCTCAGATAGCTGATGTTTAAAGTTAGTGAAGGGAATATAAGTCTCCAACTTCAGCGATTTTTGCAATTGTTCCAATTACTGGCAGCAGAAAACTAGAAGGAAAGGCGGCTAAAGGAGGTGTTGGCTTTGGGGATGACCAGTGAGATATACCTGCTGGAGCGCGTGCTATGGGTGGGTGTTGTTATCGTGACCAGTGAGCTGAGATAAGGCAGAGCTTTACCTAGCAGAGACTTGTAGATGACCTGGAGCCAGTGGGTCTGGCGACGAATATGTAGCGAGGGCCAGCCGACTAGAGCATACAGATCGCAGGGGCTTTGGTAACAAAACGGATGGCACTGTGATAGACTGCATCCAGTTTGCTGAGTAGTATATGGGAAGCTATTTTGTAGATGACATCGCCGAAGTCGAGGATCGGTAGGATAGTCAGTTTTACTAGGGTAAGTTTGGCAGCATGTGTGAAGGAGGCTTTGTTGCAAAATAGAAAGCCGATTCTAGATTTGATTTTGGATTGGAGATGTTTAATATGAGTCTGGAATGAGAGATTACAGTCTAGCCAGACACCTAGGTATTTGTAGTTGTCGACATATTCTAGGTCAGAACCGTCCAGAGTAGTGATGCTAGTCAGGCGGGCGGGTGTGGGCAGCGAATGGTTGAAAAGCATGCATTTGGTTTTTACTAGCGTTTAAGAGCAGTTGGAGGCCACGGAAGGAGTGTTGTATGGCATTGAAGCTCGTTTGGAGGTTTGTTAACACAGTGTCCGAAGAAGGGCCAGATGTTTACAGAATGGTGTCGTCTGCGTAGAGGTGGATCAGGGAATCACTCGCAGCAAGAGCGACATCATTGATATATACAGAGAAAAGAGTCGGCCAGAGATTTGAACCCTGTGGTACCCCCATAGAGACTGCCAGAGGTCCGGACAACTGGCCCTCTGATTTGAACCAGGCGAGGCAGTCATTTGAGAAACCAAGGCTATTAAGTGTGCCAATAAGAATATGGTGATTGACAGAGTCAAGCCTTGGCCAGGTCGATGAAGACGGCTGCACAGTGTTGTCTTTTATCGATGGCGGTTATGATATCGTTTAGTACCTTGAGCGTGGTTGAGGTGCACCAGTGACCAGCTCGGAAACCTGATTGCACAGCTGAGAAGGTGGGATTCAAAATGGTCAGTGACTGTTTATTAACTTGGCTTTCAAAGACTTTAGAGAGGCAGGGCAGGATGGATATAGGTCTATAACAGTTTGGGTCTAGAGTGTCACCCCCTTTGAAGAGGGGGATGACCGCGGCAGCTTTCCAATCTTTAGGGATCTCGGACGATACGAAAGAGAGGTTGAACAGACTGGTAATAGGGCTTGCAACAGTGGCGGCAGATAGTTTTAGAAATAGAGGTTCCAGATTGTCTAGCCCAGCTGATTTGTACGGGTCCAGGTTTTGCAGCTCTTTCAGAACATCTGCGATCTGGATTTGGGTGAAGGAGAAGCTGGGGAGGCTCGGGCAAGTAACTGCGGGGGGTGGGCGGACCTGTTGGCCGGGGCTGGGGTAGCCAGGAGGAAAGCATGGCCAGCCGTAGAGAAATGCTTATTGAAATTTTCGATTATCATGGATTTATCGGTGGTGACATTGCTACCTAGCCTCAGTGCATTGGGCAGCTGGGAGGAGGTGCTCTTGTTCTCCATGGACTTTACAGTGTCCCAAAACTTTTTGGAGTTAGAGCTACAGGATGCACATTTCTGCCTGAAGAAGCTGGCCTTTGCTTTCCTGACTGACTTTGTGTTTTGGTTCCTGACTTTCCTGAAAAGTTGCATATCAAGGGGACTATTCGATGCTAGTGCAGTACGCCACAGGATGTTTTTGTGCTGGTCAAGGACAGTCAGGTCTGGAGTGAACCAGGGGCTATATCCGTTCTTAGTTCTACATTTTTTGAAAGGTGCATGCTTATTTAAGATGGTGAGGAAATGACTTTTAAAGAACGACCAGGCATCCTCGACTGATGGGATGAGGTCAATGTCCTTCCAGGATACCCCGGCCAGGTCGATTAGAAAGGCCTGCTCGCAGAGGTGTATAGATATATAAGATATATCATGGAGTTAATAAACATGGTCTCTTTTTTGTTTTCTTGAGTAAGGCAGCTCCAAAATGTAGATGTTTCAGCCTAGTTCAGTGCTTTCTGTGGTGGTTGGACAAGCCAGCAGAAAATACGAAGCGTTGCACCATGATTAGTTCAGTGTTCTGTTACTCATGGGGACACTACATTACTGCCAGGTCTAAAGGTAGAGCTAGAAAATTCAAGCCACTTGGGTGCTGCCATAGAGTTACATTAGATATACCCATCCAAGAATTGATACATTTGTTCCCCATAATGACAAAGTGAAAACAGGTTTTTAGAAATGTTTGCAAAAAAAACAAAACAGATATACATTATTTACATAAGTATTCAGAACCTTTGCTATGAGACTCTAAATTGAGCTCAGGTGTGTCCTGTTTCCATTGATCATCCTTGAGATGTTTCTACAACTTGATTGGAGTCCGCCTATGGTAAATTCAATTGATTGGACATGATTTGGAGCTGCGCCCCACCTGTTTTGAGACCCACATTTTTAGCACCCCTCAAAAATTGGGGGGCTTGCCTGTTTCGCATGTTATGTTATTTTGGCGTTAATACCTGTCACATATCAGTTTGCAAACAATGTAAAAAATATATATATCATTTAAAGTCGCATACAAACATGGTCTTCTTTTTGTTTTCTTGAGTAAGGCAGCTCCAAAATGCAGGTGTTTCAGCCTAGTTCCGTGATTTCTGTGGTGGTGGGGCAGCCAGCACAAAATATAGAGCATTGCGCCGTGATTGGCTCAGTGTTCTGTCACTCATGGGTACACTACGTCACGGCCAAGTCTAAGGGTAAAGCTCGAAAATTCAAGCCCCTTGGGTGCTGCCATAGAGGTACATTAGAAGTGCCAATCCAAGTAGGCTCACGGTCATTGGCCACAGATAACATGACGTCAAATCACGTTATATCTACAGTAGCTTTGATTGGACTGATCATGTCAACATCATACTTTCAAAATCTTAGCTAGCAGTCACCATAATGAATCAAGTCGACAATCTACTGGCAAATCCTTTTTAATCCTTGTCTTGTGAAGAGAAATAATGAAGAGAAATTATAGATAAAATGTATCAGTACTCATCGGCCATTGGACATAAACATTACACAACAAGTTGAGGATCGCAAATTCAACAATGAGTGTTTTGGAAGGAATCAGTGGCTAACTGCAAGCATTCCAAACCAATCATTATCAAAGAAATCATCGTGCCGCGCTCAAAACAACTGTTAACTTGGAACTGCAAAACCTGACTTTGGTGAGTTCAAAACAACTGGGAAATTGGGAAAAACAAGCTACGACTGGGAAAATACGTTTTGAACTTTCATCCAACTCAGATTTGTAAATCGGGAACTCGGCCCTCTTTCTAGAGCTATGACCTGAAGATCACTGTTGTCATCATGATTTTCCCAAGTTCCCAGTTGTCTTGAAAGAACCATAAATTCAGAGAATGCCAGACTTTGATGACAAAGTTTGATGACAAAATATGTCCACAAAGGACCGCTGGGCCACATTCCTGTTCAAGTGAGCACAGCACAACAAGGTGAGTCCAAAAATGTCTTGTATGCTGCTGAAAAAATGATGTAATATGCCAGGGAGATATGTATACATACTGTAGCTAAGAAAGTAATACTAAGTGTATGTCATGTAGTAAGATCTTAGTAGCCCATGTACCTCACCCTAATAATTTATAACATTTCGCCTACTGTTCTGACTTGGTGGTGCACATGTAGCCTATAACCTGTTTTTGATAATGTTATCATCGATTACATTTATGCCTCTTTTTTTATCCTACGGTTCTGACTTGGTGTACATGGAGAGCACTGTAAGAATGGCCCATGGTCTGAATTCTGTCACTGTACAATTAAAAAGTGCTGAACAAATATATATATCGACTACATCCATCCTAGATCACTCATTAATGTCTTAATCAAAATTACGGATTGACTTGTCGTCCCCTTATGCCATAGTTTGTACATCTCAATTGACAGTAGAAACCACATTTGTTAAAGCAAGTCAGCCATATACACTCCTATTCCCCAGGCGCTCTCTTTTGACGACTTCTGTAACCGTAATAGCCTTGGTTTCATGCATGTTAACATTAGAAGCCTCCTCCCTAAGTTTGTTCTATTCACTGCTTTAGCACACTCTGCCAACCCGGATGTTCTAGCTGTGTCTGAATCCTGGAATCCTTGGTTCTCCCCAGACCTGACTGCCCTTAACCAACACAAAAACATCCTATGGCGTTCTGCATTAGCATCGAACAGCCCCCGTGATATGCAGCTGTTCAGGGAAGCTAGAAACCATTATACACAGGCAGTTAGAAAAGCCAAGGCTAGCTTTTTCAAGCAGAAATTTGCTTCCTGCAACACTAACTCAAAAAAGTTCTGGGACACTGTAAAGTCCGTGGAGAATAAGAACACCTCCTCCCAGCTGCCCACTGCACTGAAGATAGGAAACACTGTCACCACTGATAAATCCACCATAATTGAGAATTTCAATAAGCATTTTTCTACGGCTGGCCATGCTTTCCACCTGGCTACTCCTACCCCGGTCAACAGCACTGCACCCCCAACAGCAACTCGCCCAAGCCTTCCCCATTTCTCCTTCTCCCAAATCCATTCAGCTGATGTTCTGAAAGAGCTGCAAAATCTGGACCCCTACAAATCAGCCGGGCTAGACAATCTGGACCCTTTCTTTCTAAAATTATCTGCCGAAATTGTTGCCACCCCTATTACTAGCCTGTTCAACCTCTCTTTCGTGTCGTCTGAGATTCCCAAAGATTGGAAAGCAGCTGCGGTCATCCCCCTCTTCAAAGGGGGACACTCTTGACCCAAACTGCTACAGACCTATATCTATCCTACCATGCCTTTCTAAGGTCTTCGAAAGCCAAGTCAACAAACAGATTACCGACCATTTCGAATCTCACCATACCTTCTCTGCTATGCAATCTGGTTTCAGAGCTGGTCATGGGTGCACCTCAGCCACGCTCAAGGTCCTAAACGATATCTTAACCGCCATCGATAAGAAACATTACTGTGCAGCCGTATTCATTGATCTGGCCAAGGCTTTCGACTGTCAATCACCACATCCTCATCGGCAGACTCGACAGCCTTGGTTTCTCAAATGATTGCCTCGCCTGGTTCACCAAATACTTCTCTGATAGAGTTCAGCGTGTCAAATCGGAGGGTCTGCTGTCCGGACCTCTGGCAGTCTCTATGGGGGTGCCACAGGGTTCAATTCTTGGACCGACTCTCTTCTCTGTATACATCAATGAGGTCCCTCTTGCTGCTGGTGAGTCTCTGATCCACCTCTACGCAGACGACACCATTCTGTATACTTCCGGCCCTTCTTTGGACACTGTGTTAACAACCCTCCAGGCAAGCTTCAATGCCATACAACTCTCCTTCCGTGGCCTCCAATTGCTCTTAAATACAAGTAAAACTAAATGCATGCTCTTCAACCGATCGCTACCTGCACCTACCCGCCTGTCCAACATCACTACTCTGAACGGCTCTGACTTAGAATACGTGGACAACTACAAATACTTAGGTGTCTGGTTAGACTGTAAACTCTCCTTCCAGACCCATATCAAACATCTCCAATCCAAAGTTAAATCTAGAATTGGCTTCCTATTTCGCAACAAAGCATCCTTCACTCATGCTGCCAAACATACCCTTGTAAAACTGACCATCCTACCAATCCTCGACTTTGGCGATGTCATTTACAAAATAGCCTCCAATACCCTACTCAACTAATTGGATGCAGTCTATCACAGTGCAATCCGTTTTGTCACCAAAGCCCCATATACTACCCACCATTGCGACCTGTATGCTCTCGTTGGCTGGCCCTCGCTTCATACTCGTCGCCAAACCCACTGGCTCCATGTCATCTACAAGACCCTGCTAGGTAAAGTCCCCCCTTATCTCAGCTCGCTGGTCACCATAGCATCTCCCACCTGTAGCACACACTCCAGCAGGTATATCTCTCTAGTCACCCCCAAAACCAATTATTTCTTTGGCCGCCTCTCCTTCCAGTTCTCTGCTGCCAATGACTGGAACGAACTACAAAAATCTCTGAAACTGGAAACACTTATCTCCCTCACTAGCTTTAAGCACCAACTGTCAGAGCAGCTCACAGATTACTGCACCTGTACATAGCCCACCTATAATTTAGCCCAAACAACTACCTCTTTCCCAACTGTATTTAATTAATTTACTTATTTTGCTCCTTTGCACCCCATTATTTTTATTTCTACTTTGCACATTCTTCCATTGCAAAACTACCATTCCAGTGTTTTACTTGCTATATTGTATTTACTTTGCCACCATGGCCTTTTTTGCCTTTACCTCCCTTCTCACCTCATTTGCTCACATTGTATATAGACTTGTTTATACTGTATTATTGACTGTATGTTTGTTTTACTCCATGTGTAACTCTGTGTCGTTGTATCTGTCGAACTGCTTTGCTTTATCTTGGCCAGGTCGCAATTGTACATGAGAACTTGTTCTCAACTTGCCTACCTGGTTAAATCAAGGTAAAATAAAAATAAATAAAATAAATAAATATAGATATTTTTTTAAAGGCAGTAAATGAGGCTGAATGTACTGTTTCGCTGCCAGACAAGGCTCAGCTGATAGCCAAGTGTAGCTGTGATATTGTGCAATTAATGTATTGTTTAGTGTTGTGTATTGGCTTTGCTGGCATGCGTCCCACAATTTTCTTTTCCTCTACCAAGATTTACATGCTAAAATCGCCACTGGATAGTGTACATAGATAATCAGATGCTAATAATACTATAGCTAGATAATACTACCATAATAACATTTATAGACAGATGAACAACAGACCTCATTGATGGAGTTCAGTTTCACATCCTGCTGAGACTTGAGGAATCCAAATGCTTTCCCTCCTGAAATGATATGAGGATCAACTCAGAAAACATGTTACTACTCAGTATCTTATTGGTGATCTATCCACACAACCCTCACGCATTCACAGGATCTAACTAAAGATAACAGATTTGATTTAATTGATTGATTTAGCTAGAACACTGTATTTCTTTAATAAATTGTTTATAAAATCTGTGGAGTGCACATCGACAGAAAGACAGACAGACGGACTGACAGCGTGAGATGAGACATATGACACAGAGACTTACCTTGCAAATGTTTGTCCATGTCAATCTGCTGTTATTTGGTGGATCATAGAGTAGTCAAAGGGACCAGGGGTGGCTGAGCGTTGTGTCATGAACACTGAAAGTGTAAAGTATGTATCTGTATTTTGTGACAGAAGAGGAAGTGTGGGGAGTTAAAGTTAGAGTGTGGTCATTTGCTAAGTTCCCCTCTCACATCCACTCCCAGCAGACAGAACAGACAGAGAACAAAGAGAGTCTATGGAGGGGACAATGAACTAAGGGGTTTGCATTTGACATACGCTAGACTAGGCTACCACATAAACACTGCACACTACATTATTGTCTACATGTTTTTTTTAAACTATTCAAGTCCTTTCAGCAAAACATGCAATCACTTTTCATGTCTTTTTAACATTTATTTAACTAGGCAAGTCATCAAATCAAATGTATTTATATGGCCCTTCTTACATCAGCTGTTATCTCAAAGTGCTGTACAGAAACCCAGCCTAAAACCCCAAACAGCAAGCAATGCAGGTGTAGAAGCACGGTGGCTAGGAAAAACTCCCTAGAAAGGCCAAAACCTAGGAAGAAACCAGGTTATTAGGGCTGGCCAGAACAAATTCTTATTTTCAATGACGGCCTAGGAACAGTGGGTTAACTGCCTGTTCAGGGGCAGAACGACAGATTTGTACCTTGTCAGCTCGGGGATTTGAACTTGCAACCTTTCAGTTACTAGTCCAACCACTAGGCTACCCCGTATAGATTTAGGTACAAGGAAGGAATGCATATAATTATTTTTACTTAACTAGGCAAGTCAGTTAAGAACAAATTATTTTTTACAATGACGGCCTACCTCGGCCAGTTGTGTGCAGCCCTATGAGACTCCCAATTACAGCCGGATGTGATGCAGCCTGGATTTGAGCCAGATACTGCAGTGATGCCTCTTGCACTGTCTTAGACCACTGCACCACTCTGGATGTAACATGTAACAGTACGGTTAGGCTAAGTATTGTAGAACTAATTGGATAAATGTGAAAATTACAGGGCTCCTGAGTGGCGCAGGGTCTAAGGCATTGCATCTCAGTGAATGAGGCGTCACTACAGTCCCTGGTTCGAATCCAGGTTGTATCACATCTGGCAGTGATTGGGAGTCTGTCATTGTAAATAAGAATTTGTTCTTAACTGGCTTGTCTGTTTAAATATATGTATATTATTTTAAGCAAATAACTTGTTCTCAGTCTTTGACACTAGATGGCACTGTTAAGCATATAATCTTCAAAACATTCTTTTTATGTGGGAGGGAAGTCAATAAATGTTTCCCCGCAAATGTGTATTCATGACCCATATAGAAACTAGGCCTTGGAGAACTGAGATTGGACTCTGAGATGAGAGACTAACTTGATAAGGAACTTCACACACTCACATGGATAATGGCACTGTTTCAGTCACAAGGGTTATCAATACTTCTGTTGATCATCAGAACACAGTTTGCTGGTGAGTAGTCATTTTTGATTAAATTGCACTTGATTTAATTGTCTGAAAGTAATTTTTAGAGCAGTATGCATATTTAAAAAGTTAATATGCTAATTTGATCTATTTTTTCCCATAATTTCCCAGGTGCTGAGTCTTGTTCTCATGTAGATGCGCCACAATTCATCACAGCTACTCAGGAAGAGGTAGCTGTCCTCCCCTGTTTCACATCAATCCACAAAGATTTAGCAATCAGAGTGAAATGGACAAAACTTTCACTTAAACCTGAGGACATCTTGGTGTGGCCTGATAATCCATCTGTGGCCCATAAATCAGAACGTGTGGCCTTCGAGTCGGGAGCGGATGTTGTGGTGGCTGGAAACCTGTCCCTGTCTCTAAGAGATGTAAGGAAATCTGACGAAGGGCTTTATAGTTGCACGGTCTGGTTGGGATGGAGTTGTGTCCATGTGAAAAACATCACTCTAAAAGTGAAAGGTAAAATTATATATTCCATTTCTTTCTCTGTACGTGTCGAATAAAAATAGAGTCAACCTTGTTTGAGTAAGCCTCTCCTCTCCTCCAAAGAATGCAAAATTCTACATTCAGTTATGGCAGCACACAATGGGATAGCTACCCTGCCTTGCCTGTTGAACATGACAACAGGAAATCCCCAAATATCATCGGTGACCTGGGCAGAGATCAAGGGAGACAGTGAGATCCAAATACTTCAATACCCTACAGATATCTCCAACCAAACATTCCTAGGAAAAAGGGTGAGCTTTGGAGGGAATCTCAGTTCAGGAGATGCATCTTTGGCTCTTTCCATGGTGGAGTACAGTCACAGCCAATGGTACAGATGTAGGTTGCAGATGGGACAAAATGAACGCTGCTTTGAGGTCAAGCTGCAGGTTAAAGGTGAGTATGTGCTAGTACATTCTTATTCGGAATATACAGTGCATTCGTAAAGTATTCAGACCCCTTGACTTTTTCCACATTTTGTTACGTTACAACCTTATTCTAAAATTGATCAAATTGTTTTGTTTCCTCATCAATCTACACACAATTCCCCATAATGACAAAGCGAAAACAGGTTTTTAGAATTTTTTGCAAATGTATAAAAAAAAACATAAACATAAATAGATTATTTACATAAGTATTCAGACCCTTTGCTATAAGACCGAAAATTGAGCTCAGCTGCATCCTGTTTCCATTGATCATCCTTGAGATGTTTCTACAACTTGATTGCAGTCCACCTGTGGTAAATTAAATTGATTGGACATGATTTGGAAAGCACACACCTGTCTATATAAAGTCCCCAGTGGCTACCAGTCATTCATTTTTAATCCTTGTCATATGAAGAGAAATAATGAAGGGAAATTATAGATAAAACATATCAGTACTCATCAGCCATTGGAAATAAACATTACACAACAATTTGGAAATCGCAAATTCAACAATGAGTGGTTTGGAAAGAATCAGTGGCTAACTGTAAGCATTGGAAAACAATCATTAGCCTGCTATTCAGTGGAATGGCTGTGGGGTGCCAAGTCTAAGATTAATGGTCTCTTTTCCTAGTTTAAAATTATAAACGTTCAACATTGGCCATGCTGTCAATGAAGGATGATTTGTGCCGTGCTCAAAACAACTGTTAACTCGAAACTGCAAAATCTGTTGAAGACTCTGGGAAAATGAGCTATGGCTGTGAACATAAGTTCTGTCCACGGTATGTCCACGAAGGACCGCTGGGCCACCTTCCTCTTCAGGTGAGCACAGCACAACAAGGTGAGTCCAAAAACGTCTTGTATGCTGTTGCATAAATGATGTAATATGCCAGGGAGATATGTATAGTGTAGCTAAGAAATTAGTACACTGTATGTTGTGTAGTAAGCTGTTAGTAGCCCATGTGCCTCATACTAATAATTTGGTATATTTTCACCTCTTAATTTTGCCTATTGTTCTGACTTGGTGGTGCACATGTAGCCGTTAAAATGTAATCATCTAATTTTGTAAGAACTTTCATTGTCTGCTTATATGCCCCCTTTATTTATCCTACGGTTCTGACTTGGTGTACAGGGAGATCACTGTAAGAACGGCCAATGTTCTGAATTCTGTCACTGTACATTTTAAAAGTGCTGAACAAATAGTTATATTGACTACATCAGTCTTAGCTCGCTCATGAATGTTTTAATCGAAATTCTGGATTGACTCTTATGCACTTGTCATCCCCTTATGCCCTAGTTTGTACATATCAATTGTCAGTAGAATTCACAGTTGTTTAAGCAAGTCAGCCATATCAGCTATGTTTTTTTTAAAGGCAGTAAATGATGCTGAATGAACCGTTTCGCTGCCAAACAAGGCTCTGCTGATAGCCAGGTGTAGCCGTGGTAAGGTGTTGGGACTGCTGTTGGGGCTCTGGTGTTTGGACAGCTTTATGTAGGCCCTAACAGTTTGTGGGCACCGTTTGACACTGGTATAGTGCACTTAATATATTGTTTAGTGTTGTGTTGTGGCTTTGCTGGCATGCATCCCACTTCTTTTTTGTTGTTGCCCCATCAAGATTTACATGCCAAAATCGCCACTGAAGGTTCCACAGTTGACAGTGCATGTCAGAGCAAAAACCAAGCCATGAGGTTGAAGGAATTGTCCGTAGAGCTCAGAGACAGGATTGTTTCGAGGCACAGATCTGGGGAAGGGTACCAAACTATTTCCGCAGCATTGAAGGTCCCCAAGAACACAGTGGCCTCCATCATTCTGAAATGGACTCTTCCTAGAGCTGGCCAAACTGAGAAAAAGGGGGAGAAGGGCCTTGGTCAGGGAGGTGACCAAGAACCCTATGGTTACTTTGAAAGAGCTCCAGAGTTCCTCTGTGGGGGTGGCAGCATCATGCTGTGGGGATGCTTTTCAGCGGCAGTGACTGGGAGACTAGTCAGGATTGAGGGAAAGATGAACAGAGCAAAGTACAGGGAGATCCTTGTTGAAAGCCTGCTCCAGAGTGCTCAGAACCTCAGACTGGGGTGAAGATTCACCTTCCAACAGGACAACGACCCTAAGCACACAGCCAATAGAACACAGGAGTGGCTTCGGGACAAGTCCTTGAGTGGCCCAGCCAGAGCCCGGACTTGAACCCGATCGAACATCTCTGGAGAGACCTGAAAATAGCTGTGCAGCTACGCTCCCCATCCAACCTGACAGCTGGAGAGGATCTGCAGAGAAGAATGGGAGAAACTCCCCAAATACAGGTGTGCCAAGCTTGTTGCGCCATACCAAAGACTCAAGGCTGTAGTTGCTGCCAAAGGTGCTTCCACAAAGTACTGTGTAAAGCGTCTGAATACTTATGTAAATGTGATATTTCCGTTTTTTTTATTTTTATGAATTTGCAAACATTTCTAAAAAAATGTTTTTTGCTTTGTCCTAATGGGACAATTTGTGTGTAGATTGATGAAGGGAAAAACATTTGATACAGTTTAGAATAAGGCTGTAACGTAACAAAATGTGGAAAACGACAAGGAGTCTGAATACTTTCCGAATGCACTGTATCTATATTTGTCAACCATTGCATTAGCAATTTGATGTTCTATAATGATCATTTTCTACCATTGAATCAGAACAGGAAGAGAACCTGGTTGTTCGGACTTTCACCACAACTGAACTAACAAACCCTAGTAGGTGTACAATGTTGTTCTCTTATTTGTGTCTTTTATTTATTTAAAATAACAAATCTACTATATATTTGTGGACATATTTATCACCACTGGGTTTAGAGGACAAGAGACACACGGCAGGCTTTACACTCAGTTCAATCAAATAAGACCATGAATGACTGTCATCATATTATACTGATGCTCTACTCAGCAGTTACTGCCAGGGGGAGTCCAGAAAGAGTTGCGACTGCTACAGTTGGAACGGCTACTATAGCGGCTTCATCCATGTGTGTGATTGTCATAATGGCTCTTACGCTGGGATTGATAATTTGCCTCAGACGCCGCAGACACTCAGGTATGTACTGACACTACTCTGGTTTATATTGACCTGGTAAAGTAAGGCTAAATGTTTTGAAACACACAGTATTATTGTATTGTGAATCTGCCTCTCTCTCTTTCTCAGATGGAGATGAGTCTGACTGGAATACTTATGAAGATGTACAAGACCCAGGTAAGCCTGTTGATTATGTCTCATCCTGAATGTGCTCAGAGGGCTCCTGGTCCACCTAAATAACGTCTTCATCTATTCTTTTCACAGCAACGGGACCCAATTGTCTGTATTCACTTGCAGAGTTTGACCAGAAGGACAACCTAGGCACTTGTGAGTTTTTTTACACAATATTTTTGTAAAAAAATGTTTAACTTGGGCCTCGATTCAATCCGGACCACAGTAGATCCGCGTTATAGCACAATTGGCATTTAAAGGCAATGCTTCCTGGTTCGAGGATATAGCACTCACGGTAAAATGCATATGTCAGCTCAATCGGAAACAACCTTTAAACATCAAGCACGCTAAAATGCGGATCTTTCGCGATCTGGATTGAATCTAGGTTCTGGTCACTGTCTGAGTCCAGGTTCAAATGTTTCTAACACCTTCAGTTCTGTAATCAATTAACATTTCATTCAATTGTATTTATTTTTATTTATTTCAGTTCAATGCCAGTGAAAAGAATAATCATCTTCCAATCAACACACCATGTCTTACCGAACCCTTCACAAAACATCTGTAAATGCTTTTTTATGATATTCACCTACTTATCTTTCAACCCCTGGTATAGCCTACATAGTATTACACAATAACAATCTTATCTTTCAACCCCTGGTATAGCCTACATAGTATTACACAATAACAATCTTATCTTTCAACCCCTGGTATAGCCTACATAGTATTACACAATAACAATCTTATCTTTCAACCCCTGGTATAGCCTACATAGTATTACACAATAACAATCTTATCTTTCAACCCCTGGTATAGCCTACATAGTATTACACAATAACAATCTTATCTTTCAACCCCTGGTATAGCCTACATAGTATTACACAATAACAATCTTATCTTTCAACCCCTGGTATAGCCTACATAGTATTACACAATAACAATCTTATCTTTCAACCCCTGGTATAGCCTACATAGTATTACACAATAACAATCTTATCTTTCAACCCCTGGTATAGCCTACATAGTATTACACAATAACAATCTTATCTTTCAACCCCTGGTATAGCCTACATAGTATTACACAATAACAATCTTATCTTTCAACCCCTGGTATAGCCTACATAGTATTACACAATAACAATCTTATCTTTCAACCCCTGGTATAGCCTACATAGTATTACACAATAACAATCTTATCTTTCAACCCCTGGTATAGCCTACATAGTATTACACAATAACAATCTTATCTTTCAACCCCTGGTATAGCCTACATAGTATTACACAATAACAATCTTATCTTTCAACCCCTGGTATAGCCTACATAGTATTACACAATAACAATCTTATCTTTCAACCCCTGGTATAGCCTACATAGTATTACACAATAACAATCTTATCTTTCAACCCCTGGTATAGCCTACATAGTATTACACAATAACAATCTTATCTTTCAACCCCTGGTATAGCCTACCTAGTATTACACAATAACAATCTTATCTTTCAACCCCTGGTATAGCCTACCTAGTATTACACAATAACAATCTTATCTTTCAACCCCTGGTATAGCCTACATAGTATTACACAATAACAATCTTATCTTTCAACCCCTGGTATAGCCTACCTAGTATTACACAATAACAATCTTATCTTTCAACCCCTGGTATAGCCTACCCCTAGTATTACACAATAACAATCTTATCTTTCAACCCCTGGTATAGCCTACATAGTATTACACAATAACAATCTTATCTTTCAACCCCTGGTATAGCCTACCTAGTATCACACAATAACAATCTTATCTTTCAACCCCTGGTATAGCCTACCTAGTATTACACAATAACAATCTTATCTTTCAACCCCTGGTATAGCCTACATAGTATTACACAATAACAATCTTATCTTTCAACCCCTGGTATAGCCTACCTAGTATTACACAATAACAATCTTATCTTTCAACCCCTGGTATAGCCTACATAGTATTACACAATAACAATCTTATCTTTCAACCCCTGGTATAGCCTACCTAGTATTACACAATAACAATCTTATCTTTCAACCCCTGGTATAGCCTACATAGTATTACACAATAAACAATCTTATCTTTCAACCCCTGGTATAGCCTACATAGTATTACACAATAACAATCTTATCTTTCAACCCCTGGTATAGCCTACATAGTATTACACAATAACAATCTTATCTTTCAACCCCTGGTATAGCCATAGTATTTACATAGTATTACACAATAACAATCTTATCTTTCAACCCCTGGTATAGCCTACATAGTATCACAATAACAATCTTATCTTTCAACCCCTGGTATAGCCTACATAGTATTACACAATAACAATCTTATCTTTCAACCCCTGGTATAGCCTACATAGTATTACACAATAACAATCTTATCTTTCAACCCCTGGTATAGCCTACATAGTATTACACAATAACAATAACAATCTTATCTTTCAACCCCTGGTATAGCCTACATAGTATTACACAATAACAATCTTATCTTTCAACCCCTGGTATAGCCTACATAGTATTACACAATAACAATCTTATCTTTCAACCCCTGGTATAGCCTACATAGTATTACACAATAACAATCTTATCTTTCAACCCCTGGTATAGCCTACATAGTATTACACAATAACAATCTTATCTTTCAACCCCTGGTATAGCCTACATAGTATTACACAATAACAATCTTATCTTTCAACCCCTGGTATAGCCTACATAGTATTACACAATAACAATCTTATCTTTCAACCCCTGGTATAGCCTACATAGTATTACACAATAACAATCTTATCTTTCAACCCCTGGTATAGCCTACATAGTATTACACAATAACAATCTTATCTTTCAACCCCTGGTATAGCCTACATAGTATTACACAATAACAATCTTATCTTTCAACCCCTGGTATAGCCTACATAGTATTACACAATAACAATCTTATCTTTCAACCCCTGGTATAGCCTACATAGTATTACACAATAACAATCTTATCTTTCAACCCCTGGTATAGCCTACATAGTATTACACAATAACAATCTTATCTTTCAACCCCTGGTATAGCCTACATAGTATTACACAATAACAATCTTATCTTTCAACCCCTGGTATAGCCTACATAGTATTACACAATAACAATCTTATCTTTCAACCCCTGGTATAGCCTACATAGCAATCTTACATAGTATTTACATAGTATTACACAATAACAATCTTATCTTTCAACCCCTGGTATAGCCTTCATAGTATTACACAATAACAATCTTATCTTTCAACCCCTGGTATAGCATAGTATTACACAATAACAATCTTATCTTTCAACCCCTGGTATAGCCTACATAGTATTACACAATAACAATCTTATCTTTCAACCCCTGGTATAGCCTACATAGTATTTACATAGTATTACACAATAACAATCTTATCTTTCAACCCCTGGTATAGCCTACATAGTATTACACAATAACAATCTTATCTTTCAACCCCTGGTATTACACAATAACAATCTTATCTTTCAACCCCTGGTATAGCCTACATAGTATTACACAATAACAATCTTATCTTTCAACCCCTGGTATAGCCTACATAGTATTACACAATAACAATCTTATCTTTCAACCCCTGGTATAGCCTACATAGTATTACACAATAACAATCTTATCTTTCAACCCCTGGTATAGCCTACATAGTATTACACAATAACAATCTTATCTTTCAACCCCTGGTATAGCCTACATAGTATTACACAATAACAATCTTATCTTTCAACCCCTGGTATAGCCTACATAGTATTACACAATAACAATCTTATCTTTCAACCCCTGGTATAGCCTACATAGTATTACACAATAACAATCTTATCTTTCAACCCCTGTATAGCCTACATAGTATTACACAATAACAATCTTATCTTTCAACCCCTGGTATAGCCTACATAGTATTATTACAATAACAATCTTATCTTTCAACCCCTGGTATAGCACAATAACAATCTTATCTTTCAACCCCTATTTACATAGTATTACACAATAACAATCTTATCTTTCAACCCCTGGTATAGCCTACATAGTATTACACAATAACAATCTTATCTTTCAACCCCTGGTATAGCCTACATAGTATTACACAATAACAATCTTATCTTTCAACCCCTGGTATAGCCTACATAGTATTTACACAATAACAATCTTATCTTTCAACCCCTGGTATAGCCTTCATAGTATTACACAATAACAATCTTATCTTTCAACCCTGGTATAGCCTACATAGTATTACACAATAACAATCTTATCTTTCAACCCCTGGTATAGCCTACATAGTATTACACAATAACAATCTTATCTTTCAACCCCTGGTATAGCCTACATAGTATTTACATAGTATTACACAATAACAATCTTATCTTTCAACCCCTGGTATAGCCTACATAGTATTACACAATAACAATCTTATCTTTCAACCCCTGGTATATACATAACAATCTTATTTACATAGTATTACACAATAACAATCTTATCTTTACATAGTATTACACAATAACAATCTTATCTTTCAACCCCTGGTATAGCCTACATAGTATTACACAATAACAATCTTATCTTTCAACCCCTGGTATAGCCTACATAGTATTACACAATAACAATCTTATCTTTCAACCCCTGGTATTCATAGTATTACACAATAACAATCTTATCTTTCAACCCCTGGTATAGCCTACATAGTATTACACAATAACAATCTTATCTTTCAACCCCTGGTATAGCCTACATAGTATTACACAATAACAATCTTATCTTTCAACCCCTGGTATAGCCTACATAGTATTACACAATAACAATCTTATCTTTCAACCCCTGGTATAGCCTACATAGTATTACACAATAACAATCTTATCTTTCAACCCCTGGTATAGCCTACATAGTATTACACAATAACAATCTTATCTTTCAACCCCTGGTATAGTCTACATAGTATTTACATAGTATTACACAATAACAATCTTATCTTTCAACCCCTGGTATAACAATCTTATCTTTCAACCCCTGGTATAGCCTACATAGTATTACACAATAACAATCTTATCTTTCAACCCCTGGTATAGCCTACATAGTATTTACATAGTATTACACAATAACAATCTTATCTTTCAACCCCTGGTATAGCCTACATAGTATTACACAATAACAATCTTATCTTTCAACCCCTGGTATAGCCTACATAGTATTTACATAGTATTACACAATAACAATCTTATCTTTCAACCCCTGGTATAGCCTACATAGTATTACACAATAACAATCTTATCTTTCAACCCCTGGTATAGCCTACATAGTATTACACAATAACAATCTTATCTTTCAACCCCTGGTATAGCCTACATAGTATTACACAATAACAATCTTATCTTTCAACCCCTGGTATAGCCTACATAGTATTACACAATAACAATCTTATCTTTCAACCCCTGGTATAGCCTACATAGTATTTACATAGTATTACACAATAACAATCTTATCTTTCAACCCCTGGTATAGCCTACATAGTATTTACATAGTATTACACAATAACAATCTTATCTTTCAACCCCTGGTATAGCCTACATAGTATTACACAATAACAATCTTATCTTTCAACCCCTGGTATAGCCTACATAGTATTACACAATAACAATCTTATCTTTCAACCCCTGGTATAGCCTACATAGTATTACACAATAACAATCTTATCTTTCAACCCCTGGTATAGCCTACATAGTATTACACAATAACAATCTTATCTTTCAACCCCTGGTATAGCCATAGTATTTACATAGTATTACACAATAACAATCTTATCTTTCAACCCCTGGTATAGCCTACATAGTATTACACAATAACAATCTTATCTTTCAACCCCTGGTATAGCCTACATAGTATTACACAATAACAATCTTATCTTTCAACCCCTGGTATAGCCTACATAGTATTACACAATAACAATCTTATCTTTCAACCCCTGGTATAGCCTACATAGTATTACACAATAACAATCTTATCTTTCAACCCTGGTATAGCCTACATAGTATTACACAATAACAATCTTATCTTTCAACCCCTGGTATAGCCTCATAGTATTACACAATAACAATCTTATCTTTCAACCCCTGGTATAGCCTACATAGTATTACACAATAACAATCTTATCTTTCAACCCCTGGTATAGCCTACATAGTATTACACAATAACAATCTTATCTTTCAACCCCTGGTATAGCCTACATAGTATTACACAATAACAATCTTATCTTTCAACCCCTGGTATAGCCTACATAGTATTACACAATAACAATCTTATCTTTCAACCCCTGGTATAGCCTACATAGTATTACACAATAACAATCTTATCTTTCAACCCCTGGTATAGCCTACATAGTATTACACAATAACAATCTTATCTTTCAACCCCTGGTATAGCCTACATAGTATTACACAATAACAATCTTATCTTTCAACCCCTGGTATAGCCTACATAGTATTACACAATAACAATCTTATCTTTCAACCCCTGGTATAGCCTACATAGTATTACACAATAACAATCTTATCTTTCAACCCCTGGTATAGCCTACATAGTATTACACAATAACAATCTTATCTTTCAACCCCTGGTATAGCCTACATAGTATTTACACAATAACAATCTTATCTTTCAACCCCTGGTATAGCCTACATAGTATTACACAATAACAATCTTATCTTTCAACCCCTGGTATAGGTATAGTATTTACATAGTATTACACAATAACAATCTTATCTTTCAACCCCTGGTATAGCCTACATAGTATTACACAATAACAATCTTATCTTTCAACCCCTGGTATAGCCTACATAGTATTACACAATAACAATCTTATCTTTCAACCCCTGGTATAGCCTACATAGTAACAATAACAATCTTATCTTTCAACCCCTGGTATAGCCTACATAGTATTACACAATAACAATCTTATCTTTCAACCCCTGGTATAGCCTACATAGTATTACACAATAACAATCTTATCTTTCAACCCCTGGTATAGCCTACATAGTATTACACAATAACAATCTTATCTTTCAACCCCTGGTATAGCCTACATAGTATTACACAATAACAATCTTATCTTTCAACCCCTGGTATAGCCTACATAGTATTACACAATAACAATCTTATCTTTCAACCCCTGGTATAGCCTACATAGTATTACACAATAACAATCTTATCTTTCAACCCCTGGTATAGCCTACATAGTATTACATAGTATTTACATAGCCTACATATTACACAATAACAATCTTATCTTTCAACCCCTGGTATAGCCTACATAGTATTTACACAATAACAATCTTATCTTTCAACCCCTGGTATAGCCTACATAGTATTACACAATAACAATCTTATCTTTCAACCCCTGGTATAGCACAATAACAATCTTATCTTTCAAGTATAGCCTACATAGTATTACACAATAACAATCTTATCTTTCAACCCCTGGTATAGCCTACATAGTATATTACACAATAACAATCTTATCTTTCAACCCCTGGTATAGCCTACATAGTATTACACAATAACAATCTTATCTTTCAACCCCTGGTATAGCCTACATAGTAGTATTACACAATAACAATCTTATCTTTCAACCCCTGGTATAGCCTACATAGTATTACACAATAACAATCTTATCTTTCAACCCCTGGTATAGCCTACATAGTATTACACAATAACAATCTTATCTTTCAACCCCTGGTATAGCCTACATAGTATTACACAATAACAATCTTATCTTTCAACCCCTGGTATAGCCTACATAGTATTACACAATAACAATCTTATCTTTCAACCCCTGGTATAGCCTACATAGTATTACACAATAACAATCTTATCTTTCAACCCCTGGTATAGCCTACATAGTATTACACAATAACAATCTTATCTTTCAACCCCTGGTATAGCCTACATAGTATTTACATAGTATTACACAATAACAATCTTATCTTTCAACCCCTGGTATAGCCTACATAGTATTACACAATAACAATCTTATCTTTCAACCCCTGGTATAGCCTACATAGTATTACACAATAACAATCTTATCTTTCAACCCCTGGTATAGTACATAGTATTACACAATAACAATCTTATCTTTCAACCCCTGGTATATTTACATAGTATTACACAATAACAATCTTATCTTTCAACCCCTGGTATAGCCTACATAGTATTACACAATAACAATCTTATCTTTCAACCCCTGGTATAGCCTACATAGTATTACACAATAACAATCTTATCTTTCAACCCCTGGTATAGCCTACATAGTATTACACAATAACAATCTTATCTTTCAACCCCTGGTATAGCCTACATAGTATTACACAATAACAATCTTATCTTTCAACCCCTGGTATAGCCTACATAGTATTACACAATAACAATCTTATCTTTCAACCCCTGGTATAGCCTACATAGTATTACACAATAACAATCTTATCTTTACATAGTATTACACAATAACAATCTTATCTTTCAACCCCTGGTATAGCCTACATAGTATTACACAATAACAATCTTATCTTTCAACCCCTGGTATAGCCTACATAGTATTACACAATAACAATCTTATCTTTCAACCCCTGGTATAGCCTACATAGTATTACACAATAACAATCTTATCTTTCAACCCCTGGTATAGCCTACATAGTATTACACAATAACAATCTTATCTTTCAACCCCTGGTATAGCCTACATAGTATTACACAAGTAACAATCTTATCTTTCAACCCCTGGTATAGCTACATAGTATTTACATAGTATTACACAATAACAATCTTATCTTTCAACCCCTGGTATAGTATAGTATTACACAATAACAATCTTATCTTTCAACCCCTGGTATAGCCTACATAGTATTACACAATAACAATCTTATCTTTCAACCCCTGGTATAGCCTACATAGTATTACACAATAACAATCTTATCTTTCAACCCCTGGTATAGCCTACATAGTATTACACAATAACAATCTTATCTTTCAACCCCTGGTATAGCCTTACATAGTATTACACAATAACAATCTTATCTTTCAACCCCTGGTATAGCCTACATAGTATTACACAATAACAATCTTATCTTTCAACCCCTGGTATAGCCTACATAGTATTACACAATAACAATCTTATCTTTCAACCCCTGGTATAGCCATAGTATTTACATAGTATTACACAATAACAATCTTATCTTTCAACCCCTGGTATAGCCTACATAGTATTACACAATAACAATCTTATCTTTCAACCCCTGGTATAGCCTACATAGTATTACACAATAACAATCTTATCTTTCAACCCCTGGTATAGCCTACATAGTATTACACAATAACAATCTTATCTTTCAACCCCTGGTATAGCCTACATAGTATTACACAATAACAATCTTATCTTTCAACCCCTGGTATAGCCTACATAGTATTTACATAGTATTACACAATAACAATCTTATCTTTCAACCCCTGGTATAGCCTACATAGTATTACACAATAACAATCTTATCTTTCAACCCCTGGTATAGCCTACATAGTATTACACAATAACAATCTTATCTTTCAACCCCTGGTATAGCCTACATAGTATTTACATAGTATTACACAATAACAATCTTATCTTTCAACCCCTGGTATATCATAGTATTTTCAATCTTATCCCCTGGTATAGCCTACATAGTATTACACAATAACAATCTTATCTTTCAACCCCTGGTATAGCCTACATAGTATTACACAATAACAATCTTATCTTTCAACCCCTGGTATAGCCTACATAGTATTACACAATAACAATCTTATCTTTCAACCCCTGGTATAGCCTACATAGTATTACACAATAACAATCTTATCTTTCAACCCCTGGTATAGCCTACATAGTATTACACAATAACAATCTTATCTTTCAACCCCTGGTATAGCCTACATAGTATTACACAATAACAATCTTATCTTTCAACCCCTGGTATAGCCTACATAGTATTTACACTAACAATCTTATCTTTCAACCCCTAGTATTACATAGTATTACACAATAACAATCTTATCTTTCAACCCCTGGTATAGCCTACATAGTATTACACAATAACAATCTTATCTTTCAACCCCTGGTATAGCCTACATAGTATTACACAATAACAATCTTATCTTTCAACCCCTGGTATAGCCATAGTATTTACATAGTATTACACAATAACAATCTTATCTTTCAACCCCTGTATAGTATAGTATTTACATAGTATTACACAATAACAATCTTATCTTTCAACCCCTGGTATAGCCTACATAGTATTTACACAATAACAATCTTATCTTTCAACCCCTGGTATAGCCTACATAGTATTACACAATAACAATCTTATCTTTCAACCCCTGGTATAGCCTACATAGTATTACACAATAACAATCTTATCTTTCAACCCCTGGTATAGCCTACATAGTATTACACAATAACAATCTTATCTTTCAACCCCTGGTATAGCCTACATAGTATTACACAATAACAATCTTATCTTTCAACCCCTGGTATAGCCTACATAGTATTACACAATAACAATCTTATCTTTCAACCCCTGGTATAGCCTACATAGTATTACACAATAACAATCTTATCTTTCAACCCCTGGTATAGCCTACATAGTATTACACAATAACAATCTTATCTTTCAACCCCTGGTATAGCCCATAGTATTTTAACTATCTTTACCCCTTAGCCACATAGTATTACACAATAACAATCTTATCTTTCAACCCCTGGTATAGCCTACATAGTATTTACATAGTATTACACAATAACAATCTTATCTTTCAACCCCTGGTATAGCCTTCATAGTATTACACAATAACAATCTTATCTTTCAACCCCTGGTATAGCCTACATAGTATTACACAATAACAATCTTATCTTTCAACCCCTGGTATAGCCTACATAGTATTACACAATAACAATCTTATCTTTCAACCCCTGGTATAGCCTACATAGTATTTACATAGTATTACACAATAACAATCTTATCTTTCAACCCCTGGTATAGCCTACATAGTATTACACAATAACAATCTTATCTTTCAACCCCTGGTATAGCCTACATAGTATTACACAATAACAATCTTATCTTTCAACCCCTGGTATAGCCTACATAGTATTACACAATAACAATCTTATCTTTCAACCCCTGGTATAGCCTACATAGTATTACACAATAACAATCTTATCTTTCAACCCCTGGTATAGCCTACATAGTATTACACAATAACAATCTTATCTTTCAACCCCTGGTATAGCCTACATAGTATTTACACAATAACAATCTTATCTTTCAACCCCTGGTATAGCCTACATAGTATTACACAATAACAATCTTATCTTTCAACCCCTGGTATAGCCTACATAGTATTACACAATAACAATCTTATCTTTCAACCCCTGGTATAGCCTACATAGTATTACACAATAACAATCTTATCTTTCAACCCCTGGTATAGCCTACATAGTATTACACAATAACAATCTTATCTTTCAACCCCTGGTATAGCCTACATAGTATTACACAATAACAATCTTATCTTTCAACCCCTGGTATAGCCTACATAGTATTACACAATAACAATCTTATCTTTCAACCCCTGGTATAGTATTTACATAGTATTACACAATAACAATCTTATCTTTCAACCCCTGGTATAGCCTTCATAGTATTACACAATAACAATCTTATCTTTCAACCCCTGGTATAGCCTACATAGTATTACACAATAACAATCTTATCTTTCAACCCCTGGTATAGCCTACATAGTATTACACAATAACAATCTTATCTTTCAACCCCTGGTATAGCCTACATAGTATTACACAATAACAATCTTATCTTTCAACCCCTGGTATAGCCTACATAGTATTACACAATAACAATCTTATCTTTCAACCCCTGGTATAGCCTACATAGTATTTACATAGTATTACACAATAACAATCTTATCTTTCAACCCCTGGTATAGCCTACATAGTATTACACAATAACAATCTTATCTTTCAACCCCTGGTATAGCCTACATAGTATTACACAATAACAATCTTATCTTTCAACCCCTGGTATAGCCTACATAGTATTACACAATAACAATCTTATCTTTCAACCCCTGGTATAGTATAGTATTACACAATAACAATCTTATCTTTCAACCCCTGGTATTTACATAGTATTACACAATAACAATCTTATCTTTCAACCCCTGGTATAGCCTACATAGTATTACACAATAACAATCTTATCTTTCAACCCCTGGTATAGCCTACATAGTATTACACAATAACAATCTTATCTTTCAACCCCTGGGTACATAGTATTACACAATAACAATCTTATCTTTCAACCCCTGGTATTTACATAGTATTACACAATAACAATCTTATCTTTCAACCCCTGGTATAGCCTACATAGTATTACACAATAACAATCTTATCTTTCAACCCCTGGTATAGCCTACATAGTATTACACAATAACAATCTTATCTTTCAACCCCTGGTATAGCCATAGTATTTACATAGTATTACACAATAACAATCTTATCTTTCAACCCCTGGTATAGCCTACATAGTATTACACAATAACAATCTTATCTTTCAACCCCTGGTATAGCCTACATAGTATTACACAATAACAATCTTATCTTTCAACCCCTGGTATAGCCTACATGTATTACACAATAACAATCTTATCTTTCAACCCCTGGTATAGCCTACTTATCTTTAGTATTACACAATAACAATCTTATCTTTCAACCCCTGGTATAGCCTACATAGTATTACACAATAACAATCTTATCTTTCAACCCCTGGGTATAGCCTACATAGTATTACACAATAACAATCTTATCTTTCAACCCCTGGTATAGCCTACATAGTATTACACAATAACAATCTTATCTTTCAACCCCTGGTATAGCCTACATAGTATTACACAATAACAATCTTATCTTTCAACCCCTGGTATAGCCTACATAGTATTACACAATAACAATCTTATCTTTCAACCCCTGGTATAGCCTACATAGTATTACACAATAACAATCTTATCTTTCAACCCCTGGTATAGCCTACATAGTATTACACAATAACAATCTTATCTTTCAACCCCTGGTATAGCCTACATAGTATTACACAATAACAATCTTATCTTTCAACCCCTGGTATAGCCTACATATTACACAATAACAATCTTATCTTTCAACCCCTGGTATAGCCTACATAGTATTACACAATAACAATCTTATCTTTCAACCCCTGGTATAGCCTACATAGTATTACACAATAACAATCTTATCTTTCAACCCCTGGTATAGCCTACATAGTATTACACAATAACAATCTTATCTTTCAACCCCTGGTATAGCCTACATAGTATTACACAATAACAATCTTATCTTTCAACCCCTGGTATAGCCTACATAGTATTACACAATAACAATCTTATCTTTCAACCCCTGGTATATCATAGTATTACACAATAACAATCTTATCAACCCCTGGTATAGCCTACATAGTATTACACAATAACAATCTTATCTTTCAACCCCTGGTATAGCCTACATAGTATTACACAATAACAATCTTATCTTTCAACCCCTGGTATAGCCTACATAGTATTACACAATAACAATCTTATCTTTCAACCCCTGGTATAGCCTACATAGTATTACACAATAACAATCTTATCTTTCAACCCCTGGTATAGCCTACATAGTATTACACAATAACAATCTTATCTTTCAACCCCTGGTATAGCCTACATAGTATTACACAATAACAATCTTATCTTTCAACCCCTGGTATAGCCTACATAGTATTTACACAATAACAATCTTATCTTTATTTACATAGTATTACACAATAACAATCTTATCTTTCAACCCCTGGTATAGCCTACATAGTATTACACAATAACAATCTTATCTTTCAACCCCTGGTATAGCCTACATAGTATTACACAATAACAATCTTATCTTTCAACCCCTGGTATAGCCTACATAGTATTACACAATAACAATCTTATCTTTCAACCCCTGGTATAGTATTACACAATAACAATCTTATCTTTAGTATTTACATAGTATTACACAATAACAATCTTATCTTTCAACCCCTGGTATAGCCTACATAGTATTACACAATAACAATCTTATCTTTCAACCCCTGGTATAGCCTACATAGTATTACACAATAACAATCTTATCTTTCAACCCCTGGTATAGCCTACATAGTATTACACAATAACAATCTTATCTTTCAACCCCTGGTATAGTATTACATAGTATTACACAATAACAATCTTATCTTTCAGCCTACATAGTATTACACAATAACAATCTTATCTTTCAACCCCTGGTATAGCCTACATAGTATTACACAATAACAATCTTATCTTTCAACCCCTGGTATAGCCTACATAGTATTACACAATAACAATCTTATCTTTCAACCCCTGGTATAGCCTACATAGTATTACACAATAACAATCTTATCTTTCAACCCCTGGTATAGCCTACATAGTATTACACAATAACAATCTTATCTTTCAACCCCTGGTATAGCCTACATAGTATTACACAATAACAATCTTATCTTTCAACCCCTGGTATAGCCTACATAGTATTACACAATAACAATCTTATCTTTCAACCCCTGGTATAGCCTACATAGTATTACACAATAACAATCTTATCTTTCAACCCCTGGTATAGCCTACATAGTATTACACAATAACAATCTTATCTTTCAACCCCTGGTATAGCCTACATAGTATTACACAATAACAATCTTATCTTTCAACCCCTGGTATAGCCTACATAGTATTACACAATAACAATCTTATCTTTCAACCCCTGGTATAGCCTACATAGTATTACACAATAACAATCTTATCTTTCAACCCCTGGTATAGCCTACATAGTATTACACAATAACAATCTTATCTTTCAACCCCTGGTATAGCCTACATAGTATTACACAATAACAATCTTATCTTTCAACCCCTGGTATAGCCAATCTTATCTTTACATAGTATTACACAATAACAATCTTATCTTTCAACCCCTGGTATAGCCTACATAGTATTACACAATAACAATCTTATCTTTCAACCCCTGGTATAGCCTACATAGTATTACACAATAACAATCTTATCTTTCAACCCCTGGTATAGCCTACATAGTATTACACAATAACAATCTTATCTTTCAACCCCTGGTATAGCCTACATAGTATTACACAATAACAATCTTATCTTTCAACCCCTGGTATAGCCATAGTATTACACAATAACAATCTTACATAGTATTACACAATAACAATCTTATCTTTCAACCCCTGGTATAGCCTACATAGTATTACACAATAACAATCTTATCTTTCAACCCCTGGTATAGCCTACATAGTATTACACAATAACAATCCTATCTTTCAACCCCTGGTATAGCCTACATAGTATTACACAATAACAATCTTATCTTTCAACCCCTGGTATAGTCTACATAGTATTTACATATTATTACACAATAACAATCTTATCTTTCAACCCCTGGTATAGTCTACATAGTATTTACATATTATTACACAATAACAATCTTATCTTTCAACCCCTGGTATAGCCTACATAGTATTACACAATAACAATCTTAGTTATGAAATAATCAAATGGATGAGGTGACCAATTGTATTTAGCTTGATTTGATTGGACATATTCCTTTATTTGTGACCCCATGGTGGAACAACTTTTGCTGATGCTTTTCTACACCAAATGATGTGTAGTTGGGAGCTGTTCCAGACAGAGACATGCTGTTCTGGGGTTTTTACTTGTATTGCTAATGCTCACACACTGCCATCCTGCATTAAATAAACACACTTATCTGTTCACTCTCATGTATTATGTGTCTTGTCTCAGTCCCATACATCTACAGTTTTACACTGCTGAAGAGAAGCTACCAGGTTTCATGTGGGATGTGAAAGTCAGCAGAGTGATGTTTAAGACAGGAGGTGGGATGACTTAGCCATCAACCCCCCACACTGAGGAGTCATACTGAATGTGTTCCTGTAACCAACTTATGCCGGGGTTTTTAACTGTGGTAACTGGTGATATTCTATAGAGGTCATTTTCTTTATGAATTTATTTCCACCATAAAATACAACCTGCATAGACTTGATGTCATGGTGACACTTATAATGTTCCAAACCACAAAACAATGCAAAGTACAAAGTAGTCCAATTAGATTTAAAACTCAACTAATAGCCTAAAGATAGAGGACATGACATTACACTCAGTTCCCAGCCTGCAGAAGATCATAGAAACTGTTGTTGGTTACTCCGGAAGGTTGAATTGGTTGATCTTGAATCTCGTCATAGAGATGAGTCTGCGAAAAAAAGATGGAATGTGTAAAACCAGTTGAATTTAGTTCACCAACATGGTGAAAGGATTAGAAGACATTTAGTCAAAGTTGATGTCACGTTGTAGGCATACTCAATTGGGCTTCACTTGTTAGTGAATTACATAGTTGTGTTTTATTGAATCCTTACCATTCCAACAGGTGTCTGCTGTTCTTCTCCTTCTATAGGCAAAGAGGGACAAATGTCAGCTTTATTTCACATGAAGTTAATTCCGATGATATGGCATTCCTTTTCACTGCTGTTCATTACTGTAGGTTTAATCAAGGATGCAACATCCAAATGGCACTTTTGTAACACACACAATCTAACCAGTGAACAAATACGTACGAGCGGCACTTCCCTTGCCCTGCCTCTTCCAATACACGCCCCCTCCAACAGCACAGAGCAGCAGGAGCAGAAGGACTGACCATACCACTGCAGGTAGAACATGACCTATTTTGCAAAAGATGTGTAAAGTCACAGATACTGTATTACAGCTCAATATCTTATCACAACATCACAGTAATGAAAGAATACAGCCTCAACACAGATCATGCATTGTTCCAAACTACTTTCAAAAGTCTTACCTCTCTGGATGGTCCACTCCTTTACAGCCATTTCAACCCCCTCTCTGAGCACGGCGCAGGCTATCTTCTCTGTGCCCTGGCGGTCAGGGAGGAAGAGTTTGGAGATGAGGGTGTTGTTATGTCCTATAAGGCCACTCTGCAACCCATCCTGGCCACTGTGAATCCAGGATAAATTGAAGTCTCCACAATCTTCCACACAGGTGAGTGAGCAGGTCAGGGTGAGATTATTTCCATCTGTGGTAGCATGGTCTGCAGATACTGAGTAGAACAACAAGAAGATCTACTTGATATCAGGACAAAGCAGTGATGTACTTTGTGCCGTTACCCTAATTTACTAAGTTATACATAGTGTAAGGCACTTATTTATATCTCAATGGTACAACCCATTGACACTCACCATCCAGAGTGTGTAGTAGGATTCTGTTCTGTTGCGAGCAGTTGTAGAGCCCAGAATGCAGTGTTTTCACATTGCTGATGACCAAAGACCCGTCTTGGCTGATGTGAGATGCAGGAAGGTGACCCTGAGTTCCAGCTGAGACATCGCCTGACCGAGACAGACTGGACAGTGACCTTTGACCCAGAGTCCACTGGAATCTGCTGCCCACCTCGAGGGAGGAGTGGGTGGCACAGGGAAGTGATACTGACTCACCCACTGCGACAAACACTTCCTCTATACCTCCTGAAAGAGAGAGGGAGGGAGAGAGAGAGAGAGAGAGGAGGGAGGGGAATTTGGTTGCAATATACTACTGTGTTAATGCAAATATGATGCAATAATACATAGTTCCAAACGTACCTGTAATTTCTGTGGTATAGCTGAGGGACGTCTTCACAACCTCTCCTTCAATCAGTTGACACCGCCACTTCCTGTGATGGTCTGTCTTCCTGACACCTCGGATGGTCAGCGTAGAGAAGCAAGCAGATGAACGTTCGGTTTGAAATCTCTCTCCCTGTAGCACTGTATTGGCCTCATTCAGCCAATTCAGCTTTATTCCACTATGGTTGCATTGTGGGACAAGGCCTGAGAATATATTCAGGTAACATTGGAGCTTGATATCCATCTCTGGTGCTGTATTGGTGTCTGTTGCCAGAGTAACTGGTAAAAAAATGTAAATAATGGTGACAACACTCACTCAGAAATAGTGTGTATAAAGACGGACAATTTAGGTTGATCATAAATGGTAACATACTGTTGAGAAGCTGAAGAGAAACACTTGAACTGGTAGCCCCATCTCCACAGGTGTAAACTCTTCCATCATCTATTTCAAGAGGTTGAATATGTAGAGAGCAGTCCTGTCCCACTTTCAGTCGACTTCCTGAGTTTGGACCATCCGCTTTCACCTTGCCTGATAGTTCTAATTGGTTATCAAACCCATCTTTCACTATACTCCAGGTAACAGAGGAGCAGGAATTGATGTAGGATGTACCACATGGTAAACGCACACTGTCTCCAATTGAAGCAAAGATTCTTGTGGGCCTACGGTCTTTTGAATAGTGTAAAAACAAGTGTTACAACATTTCTCATAACAAAATTAATAGGGAATCAATAAATATTTTATTTAAAATATGTTTAAAAAAATCTAATGTTAAAGGAATCTTATTTACCAGATGACTGGAGTCCAAGTATAGTCTGTAAAAGCATAGAGAGACACAGTTTTAAGTACAGACACATCTCTCCGTCTTGTGATTTTCCTTTGACAGTTTGTGTTGTCATTCAGGAAATTACAAGTTCTCACTCATCTTCTCTTTTTTCACCAACTTCTAGAAATACCAGCCATCATGCCCTGGTATTTTTTAACGAAGTAGGCCTGATTTTTTTGCTCTTCCCCTTTCCATTCAGTTCTATTTGAAATCTTATGTTTTATAACCTAGCCTACAAACACAAGACTGTATGAGGCAAAAAATTTATGAATTGAGATAAACCATGCAGAAAATTATGGCATTTCCCACCAAACGGATGTTATATAAATTCCATGACTGTAAAGAATATTCTACTATTCTCCCATATTACATCTATTAGATTTATTTAAAAAATTCAGCCTGCTCATTGATTGATTTATTGAATTAAATCAGCATAGCAGGAAGAGGCTACATGTTTTGAATGGGGCCACGAGTTCAACTGTTTCCCTAGAGATCATACAGCAACATTCCAAAATGTATGTCATAATGACAGGGTCGCGCTGTTGGCTACGGTTGTACAGGTACCTATATGACGTCACCGTTTATCAACGCGGAAAAGACGTCCAGATGTTCGGATTGAACAAAGCTAAACTGGGCCTTGAACGTAAACCCGTGCGCGGCCATTTCGAGTCAAACGCTCCGTTTCTTCGGCGCAAGGTCATGAAAATGAAAGGAACCAGTAAAAGGGCGGAAGAGAAGGGTGAGTTATTCTAACCATCTCAACAATTTCAGTATAGGCAGTCACTAATCAATATTCAGTGTTGGAAAAAGTACCCAACTGTCATACTTGAGTAAAATACCATAATATATCAAAAGTGAAAGTCACCCAGGAAATTACTATTTAAATTTACTTAAGTATCAAAAGTAAATGTAATTGCTAAAATATACTTAAGTATATTTAAAATTCCTTGTATTAAGCGAACCAGATGGCATCCTTTTCTTGTTTTTTAAATTTAGCCAGGGGCACACTCCAACACTCAGACATCATTTACAAACAAACGTGTGTTTAGTGAGTCCGTCAGATCAGAGGCAGTAGGGATGACCAGGGATGTTCTCTGTTTAGTGAGTCCCCCAGATCAGAGGCAGTAGGGATGACCAGGGATGTTCTCTGTTTAGTGAGTCCCCCAGATCAGAGGCAGTAGGGATGACCAGGGATGTTCTCTGTTTAGTGAGTCCTCCAGATCAGAGGCAGTAGGGATGACCAGGGATGTTCTCTGTTTAGTGAGTCCCCCAGATCAGAGGCAGTAGGGATGACCAGGGATGTTCTCTGTTTAGTGAGTCCTCCAGATCAGAGGCAGTAGGGATGACCAGGGATGTTCTCTGTTTAGTGAGTCCTCCAGATCAGAGGCAGTAGGGACGACCAGGGATGTTCTCTGTTTAGTGAGTCCTCCAGATCAGAGGCAGTAGGGATGACCAGGGATGTTCTCTGTTTAGTGAGTCCTCCAGATCAGAGGCAGTAGGGATGACCAGGGATGTTCTCTGTTTAGTGAGTCCTCCAGATCAGAGGCAGTAGGGATGACCAGGGATGTTCTCTGTTTAGTGAGTCCCCCAGATCAGAGGCAGTAGGGATGACCAGGGATGTTCTCTGTTTAGTGAGTCCTCCAGATCAGAGGCAGTAGGGATGACCAGGGATGTTCTCTGTTTAGTGAGTCCCCCAGATCAGAGGCAGTAGGGATGACCAGGGATGTTCTCTGTTTAGTGAGTCTGCCAGATCAGAGGCAGTAGGGATGACCAGGGATGTTCTCTGTTTAGTGAGTCCCCCAGATCCGAGGCAGTAGGGATGACCAGGGATGTTCTCTGTTTAGTGAGTCCCCCAGATCCGAGGCAGTAGGGATGACCAGGGATGTTCTCTGTTTAGTGAGTCCCCCAGATCCGAGGCAGTAGGGATGACCAGGGATGTTCTCTGTTTAGTGAGTCTGCCAGATCCGAGGCAGTAGGGATGACCAGGGATGTTCTCTGTTTAGTGAGTCCCCCAGATCCGAGGCGGTAGGGATGACCAGGGATGTTCTCTTGATAAGTGCTTGAATTGGTCCATTTTCTGTGCTACTAATCATTCAAAATGTAATGAGTACTTTTGGGTGTCAGGGGAAATGTATGTTGTTAAAAGTACATTATTTTCTTTAGGAATGTAGGGAAGTAAAAGTATAAGTTTTCAAAAATATAAATAGTAACATAAAGTGCAGATACCCCAAAAAACGACGTAAGAAGTACTTTCTAGTATTTTTACTTAAGTACTTTACACCCCTGTCAATATTTGAAATTCTTTTGTCAAACCAAAGCCAATGTTGTTGGCCCTCTCGTTTTTGCAGTTACAGTAGACCTACATCAACAGTGAAAACTGCTGCAAAAGTAAAAGTCCTTTGACCAATTTTCCGTCTGAAAGAACCCTGTGTGCTGAATCTGTTCTCTTTCATTTTAGGCTATGCCGCTCCCTATGATCCATTCTTCAGTGGACCAGTACGAAAGAGGTTTGTGCAGACTCATCATTGGTTGTTTGCCTTCATTCAATCTCGATTTCCATTTGGCCTATTTATGGTTTGCGTCCCAAATAGCAACCTATTCCCTACACTAGGGCAGTACCTTTATCCTTTATACCTTTATAGGTTGAAATTTGGGACATATACATACCATTTGTATTTTTTTCTAGCATTGATTTTAAAAATGCACTGCTAAAATCACAGCATATGCAGAAGCACACATACAAAATCATGCTCACATTACATCTTAGATTTGTGTACAACTCTTTTGAATGAGGACATGCTAGCTAGCTGTCATGTGGATTAAGTCCACCTTGTTCAAGCATATGAATCAGCTGATTTAATTTCTTTGTGTCATTTCAGGAGCTGCACAGATCTGATCTGCTGCATACTGTTCTTGGCTGTCATAGCTGGTTACATGGTCATGGGAGTTCTGGGTAGGGAAGTCTTCATCATCGTTTGAAGATGGCATGACTGTCATCATATGATATCTGTTTTATCCCTTGCTCATCTAAAAAGTCAGTATCTGATTGTCAATGTCAACATGACAATGAGAGAGACGATTCCCCTGTATACTGTTCGGCCATCTTTTTAGTGTACAGCACAGTAGGCCTAGCTACATCGACCGAAAAACTCTGAAAGTTCACAGGAACTCAAAATGAAACCCCTGTCATGTAACTGTGTGATATGATTTCCTCTGGTTCTTCCTCCCTCCATCAGCCTGGTTGTTTGGAGACCCTCGCCATGTTCTCTTCCCCAGGAACTCCACCGGAATGTTCTGTGGAGTGGGGATGAATAGGTGAGTAGCCGTATGTTATGTCTATCTAGTTATAGGTCCTATGTTACTGTATATCTACCTAGTTATAGGTCCTATGTTACTGTATATCTACCTAGCTATAGGTCCTATGTTATTGTATGTCTACCTAGTTATAGGTCCTATGTTACTGTATATCTACCTAGCTATAGGTCCTATGTTATTGTATGTCTACCTAGTTATAGGTCCTATGTTACTGTATATCTACCTAGCTATAGGTCCTATGTTACTGTATATCTACCTAGTTATAGGTCCTATGTTACTGTATATCTACCTAGTTATAGTTCCTATGTTATGTCTACCTAGTTATAGGTCCTATGTTATATCTACCTAGTTATAGGTCCTATGTTACTGTATATCTACCTAGTTATAGGTCCTATGTTATGTCTACCTAGTTATAGGTCCTATGTTACTGTATGTCTACCTAGTTATAGGTCCTATGTTACTGTATGTCTACCTAGTTATAGGTCCTATGTTATATCTACCTAGCTATAGGTCCTATGTTATTGTATGTCTACCTAGTTATAGGTCCTATGTTATTGTATGTCTACCTAGTTATAGGTCCTATGTTATTGTATGTCTACCTAGTTACAGGTCCTATGTTACTGTATATCTATCTAGCTATAGGTCCTATGTTACTGTATGTCTACCTAGTTATAGGTCCTATGTTACTGTATATCTATCTAGTTATAGGTCCTATGTTATTGTATGTCTACCTAGTTACAGGTCCTATGTTACTGTATATCTATCTAGCTATAGGTCCT
The DNA here is from genome assembly GCF_018296145.1 of Oncorhynchus tshawytscha. NCBI lineage: Eukaryota > Metazoa > Chordata > Actinopteri > Salmoniformes > Salmonidae > Oncorhynchus > Oncorhynchus tshawytscha. Next base: position 376,342 of record NW_024609816.1, read on the forward strand.
ATGTTACTGTATGTCTATCTAGTTATAGGTCCTATGTTACTGTATATCTATCTAGTTATAGGTCCTATGTTACTGTATATCTATCTAGCTATAGGTCCTATGTTACTGTATATCTATCTAGCTATAGGTCCTATGTTACTGTATGTCTACCTAGTTATAGGTCCTATGTTACTGTATATCTATCTAGTTATAGGTCCTATGTTATGTCTATCTAGCTATAGGTCCTATGTTACTGTATGTCTATCTAGCTATAGGTCCTATGTTACTGTATGTCTACCTCGTTATAGGTCCTATGTTATGTCTACCTAGCTATAGGTCCTATGTTACTGTATGTCTACCTCGTTATAGGTCCTATGTTACTGTATGTCTATCTAGCTATAGGTCCTATGTTATTGTATGTCTACCTAGCTATAGGTCCTATGTTACTGTATGTCTACCTCGTTATAGGTCCTATGTTATTGTATGTCTACCTAGTTATAGGTCCTATGTTACTGTATGTCTACCTCGTTATAGGTCCTATGTTATTGTATGTCTACCTAGTTATAGGTCCTATGTTACTGTATGTCTATCTAGCTATAGGTCCTATGTTATTGTATGTCTACCTAGTTATAGGTCCTATGTTACTGTATGTCTACCTAGTTATAGGTCCTATGTTACTGTATGTCTATCTAGCTATAGGTCCTATGTTATTGTATGTCTACCTAGTTATAGGTCCTATGTTACTGTATGTCTACCTCGTTATAGGTCCTATGTTACTGTATGTCTACCTAGTTATAGGTCCTATGTTACTGTATGTCTACCTAGTTATAGGTCCTATGTTATGTCTACCTAGTTATAGGTCCTATGTTACTGTATGTCTACCTAGTTATAGGTCCTATGTTACTGTATGTCTACCTAGTTATAGGTCCTATGTTATGTCTACCTAGTTATAGGTCCTATGTTACTGTATGTCTACCTAGTTATAGGTCCTATGTTACTGTATGTCTACCTAGTTATAGGTCCTATGTTATATCTACCTAGCTATAGGTCCTATGTTACTGTATGTCTACCTAGTTATAGGTCCTATGTTACTGTATGTCTACCTAGTTATAGGTCCTATGTTATATCTACCTAGCTATAGGTCCTATGTTATTGTATGTCTACCTAGTTATAGGTCCTATGTTACTGTATGTCTACCTAGTTATAGGTCCTATGTTACTGTATGTCTACCTAGTTATAGGTCCTATGTTATATCTACCTAGCTATAGGTCCTATGTTATTGTATGTCTACCTAGTTACAGGTCCTATGTTACTGTATATCTATCTAGCTATAGGTCCTATGTTACTGTATGTCTATCTAGCTATAGGTCCTATGTTATTGTATGTCTACCTAGTTATAGGTCCTATGTTACTGTATATCTATCTAGCTATAGGTCCTATGTTACTGTATGTCTATCTAGTTATAGGTCCTATGTTACTGTATGTCTACCTAGTTATAGGTCCTATGTTATTGTATGTCTATCTAGCTATAGGTCCTATGTTACTGTATGTCTATCTAGTTATAGGTCCTATGTTACTGTATGTCTACCTAGTTACAGGTCCTATGTTACTGTATATCTATCTAGCTATAGGTCCTATGTTACTGTATGTCTATCTAGTTATAGGTCCTATGTTACTGTATGTCTATCTAGCTATAGGTCCTATGTTACTGTATGTCTATCTAGCTATAGGTCCTATGTTACTGTATGTCTACCTCGTTATAGGTCCTATGTTATGTCTACCTAGTTATAGGTCCTATGTTACTGTATATCTACCTAGTTATAGGTCCTATGTTATTGTATGTCTACCTAGTTATAGGTCCTATGTTATGTCTACCTAGTTATAGGTCCTATGTTATGTCTACCTAGTTATAGGTCCTATGTTATGTCTACCTAGTTATAGGTCCTATGTTACTGTATGTCTACCTAGTTATAGGTCCTATGTTACTGTATATCTACCTAGTTATAGTTCCTATGTTATGTCTACCTAGTTATAGGTCCTATGTTATATCTACCTAGTTATAGGTCCTATGTTACTGTATATCTACCTAGTTATAGGTCCTATGTTATGTCTACCTAGTTATAGGTCCTATGTTACTGTATGTCTACCTAGTTATAGGTCCTATGTTACTGTATGTCTACCTAGTTATAGGTCCTATGTTATATCTACCTAGTTATAGGTCCTATGTTATGTCTACCTAGTTATAGGTCCTATGTTACTGTATGTCTACCTAGTTATAGGTCCTATGTTACTGTATGTCTACCTAGTTACAGGTCCTATGTTACTGTATTAGTACCTAGCTACAGGCCAAGCATCAGAAAACATGGATGAGTCCTAAACAGACCTACAAGGTGGTGCACTCTAAAGGGATAAAGGGTGCCTGTCAGGATGCTGTAACAGTGGCCTGGATGTGCAGTATGCTAACTCACTGAGTGTCTGAAAGAGATCCAGTTGAGACAACTCAGTCTTTGTTTTTAACTTTGTCTTGTCAGAGACCAGCCCAGGATGATCTATGTGGACATACTGAAGTGTGCCACGACCACCAAGGTGGTGGCAGCAGCGCTCGGAGGCACACAGTGTCCCACCACACAGGTCAGACTCAAACTGTATCTGTACGATCACATCCTACCTGTCCCCGTCCGTTTGACCAGAGTCACGTAGGACATATGACTTAACAAATAGGACATAATGCATAGGGTACAACATGTAGCTTAGGACACATACCACTTCATGTAATAGTCAACAGTATGGGGCCACATCATTTGGAGAATAGGGTTTCATTTTAGATTTGACTCACTCTCTCTCCTGATGGTTTCACTCACACTTCCGTTACCTGTGATACGTCAAATGTGAGACTGCGGGAAATCAAGGTTTGCCGTACACTAATGTCTGGTCCCTCCCATCTCTCTGTCCCTTCCTCTGCAGGTGTGTGTCCCTAAGTGTCCGTCTCACTTCTGGATGCTGTCTGCTGCTGCCTATGACCCCGACGCCAATCCCAAAGACTTCTTCCATCAGCAGTACTGTGACCACAGCCTCAACCTGACTACCACCACCTGGGTACAGGGCATTTTACACTGTTATCAATGTGCTTATAGAGACTGGAACTGGGTGTGTGGGACCATTAGCCCCAAGCAATCTGTCAAGCATAGCTACATTACAGTGTAGTTTATGTCTGTTTCATTCTGAGTTAAAGGGTTTGGTTGATTGGAAAACATTTTAATTTGAGGCATTGATTAGAAACAGATGTAGTTTCTACATGATTGCGTCTGTTATACAGTTCTTCTGTATATTGGCCATCCTTGTAGTCATGTTTGGTCCTGTACTCTCTCTTTCAGACTGTCCAAGAGATCCTTGATGCAGAACTTTGTCCGTCCTTCCTTGTTCCAAGTAAATCAGGTGAAGTAGTTTAACATGGCATCCATCCTCACATCTACTGACAGGACTGTTAATGTGTACATTAAATAATAGTTAAATAAAGGTTAAATAAAATAAAAAGGATGTCTACATAATCATGGTACAGAGGATGAAGTGAAACAGCAGGAAACTGAGGTGAATCCACTCTGAACCTTTTCCTCACTCTACTCGTCCGTATGTTGCCGTTTGAATCACTACAGCTCTGGGGAGGTGTTTGCCCAGTCTACATGCTCTCAAAAGTGCTCCTTCCAACTTCACTCTGCCCGGAATGGCCTCCGTCAACGAGACAGTCAACAGCATCAGAAGCGCCATGGGGTTATCATTCATCCAATGAATTAATATTCTCCTGTAGATACTATACGCCTGTGTCCCAAATGGCACTCTTTTCCTTTTGTAGTGCACTATTTTTGACCAGAACCCATAGGGAATAAGGTGCCATTTGGGACACAGAATATGTGTAGCTAAACAGATCATCACTGTCTCCTAACCTACTATATCTTTCCATTATTCCAGCTCACTGATATCAGGCTTCAACAGAAAGGCCGTAGGAGTGAGGGTCTTTGAGGACTTTGCCTCCTCCTGGTACTGGATCTTACTGTAAGTCTGGGCTTCCAACTATCTCACAGTGGGTACATAGTACTACATAGAGCCATGGTACTACATAGAGTCATGGTACTACATAGAGCCATAGTACTACATAGAGCCATGATACTACATAGAGCCATGGTACTACATAGAGCCATAGTACTACATAGAGCCATGATACTACATAGAGCCATAGTACTACATAGAGCCATGATACTACATAGAGCCATGGTACTACATAGAGCCATAGTACTACATAGAGCCATGGCACTACATAGAGCCATGGTACTACATAGAGCCATGGCACTACATAGAGCCATAGTACTACATAGAGCCATGGTACTACATAGAGCCATAGTACTACGTAGAGCCATGATACTATATAGAGCCATGATACTACATAGAGCCATGATACTATACATAGAGCCATGGTACTACATAGAGCCATGATACTACATAGAGCCATGATACTACATAGAGCCATGGTACTACATAGAGCCATAGTACTACATAGAGCCATGGTTACTACATAGAGCCATAGTACTACATAGAGCCATGGTACTACATAGAGCCATGATACTACATAGAGCCATGGTACTACATAGAGCCATGGTACTACATAGCGCCATGATACTACATAGAGCCATAGTCCTACATAGAGCCATGGTACTACATAGAGCCATGGTACTACATAGAGCCATGATACTACATAGAGCCATGGTACTACATAGAGCCATGATACTACATAGAGCCATGGTACTACATAGAGCCATGGTACTACATAGCGCCATGATACTACATAGAACCATGGTACTACATAGAGCCATTGTACTACATAGAGCCATGGTACTACATAGAGCCATAGTACTACATAGAGTCATGGTACTACGTAGAGCCATAGTACTACATAGAGCCATGATACTACATAGAGCCATGATACTACATAGAGCCATGGTACTACATAGAGCCATGGTACTACATAGAGCCATAGTACTACATAGAGCCATGGTACTACATAGAGCCATGGTACTACATAGAGCCATGGTACTACATAGAGCCATGGTACTACATAGAGCCATAGTACTACATAGAGCTATGGTACTGCATAGAGCCATGGTACTACATAGAGCCATAGTACTACATAGAGCCATGGTACTACATAGAGCCATAGTACTACATAGAGCCATGGTACTGCATAGAGCCATGGTACTACATAGAGCCATGATACTACATAGAGCCATGGTACTACATAGAGCCATGGTACTACATAGCGCCATGATACTACATAGAGCCATGGTACTACATAGAGCCATTGTACTACATAGAGCCATGGTACTACATAGAGCCATAGTACTACATAGAGTCATGGTACTACGTAGAGCCATAGTACTACATCGAGCCATGATACTACATAGAGCCATGATACTACATAGAGCCATGGTACTACATAGAGCCATGGTACTACATAGAGCCATAGTACTACATAGAGCCATGGTACTACATAGAGGCATGGTACTACATAGAGCCATAGTACTACATAGAGCCATAGTACTACATAGAGCCATGGTACTGCATAGAGCCATGGTACTACATAGAGCCATAGTACTACATAGAGCCATGGTACTACATAGAGCCATAGTACTACATAGAGCCATGGTACTGCATAGAGCCATGATACTATATAGAGCCATGATACTACATAGAGCCATGATACTATACATAGAGCCATGATACTACATAGAGCCATGATACTATACATAGAGCCATGGTACTACATAGAGCCATGGTTACATGGAACTCTATTCCACATCAAGGAACTCACACAAGCAGTAAAATCTGATTTTAAAAAACAGAGTGACTTACAGGAGCAATTAGGGTTACGTGTCATGCTCAAGGGAACAGCGGCAGATTTTCCCCTAGTCGGCTCTTAACCGCTAGGCTACCAGCCGCGCCAACCGTCAACAGCCAACCGGTACTAACGCTAGTAAACCAACCAACAGTAAATCTTGTCAGTCTACCAACACCAACTAGTCCACTGGTGTTTTACACTGTATGTCTATACCATGCCTGAGCTGTCTCTGTTCCAATATCCACACTACCTACCACTTAGTATGAAGCAATGTGTTGACCATGTATTAGAAGTGGTATGTCAGTATAGACATTGGATGTCTAGTTGTTTGCAGTGGTCTGGTGGTTTCTCTGGACAGTTGCTTGTCAACCAACCAACACTAATGCCAGTCAGTCAGAGTGTTTAGCATGCCCATACCATGCCTCAGCTGCTCTCCAACAGTTTGCTGCGTGCTGTGTTTGCAGTGGTCTGACGCTGGCTCTGCTAGTCAGTGTGGTGTTCCTGTTGCTGCTGAGGTACCTGGCCATTGTCCTGGTCTGGATTCTCATGGTGGGACTTCTGGTGGTGGGAGGCTACGGTAAGTCTGGCTCATACAGCCCTGCAGCCTGGCCTGGACTAGATTATGTGGATCATATGTAGGGATCAAGTGGTGGTGGTGTCTGTGTGTCTGTGTGTCTGTCTGTCTGTCTGTCTGTCTGCTTGCAGACAAGAAAGACAAGGGTCAACATGCTTTGCTTACTATTTTGACTTTCCAATGTTTTGTATCCAGCAATCACTATTTTATACTCACATACTGGCCTTATCTGGTTTTCTGTTCAATCTAGAATTATGACAGAATTTGCATAATGTGTTCTTCTCCTCCCCAGGAATATGGCATTGCTACTCAGAATACTACCATTTCAGCACTTCTAAACTGAAGTTTGGTGATCTAAGCTTCAATACAAATATCTCAGTCTACCTTCAAGTCAAAGAGACCTGGCTTGCTTTCTGTGAGTTTGATCATTATGTACTGTCTATGGGTTATATTGGGCCTATATCAGTGGAGGCTGCTGAGGGGAGGACAGCTCATAATAGTATCTGGAACGAAGCGAAACCGTGTGTTTGATGTATTTGATACCATTCCACTCATTCCGCTCCATCCATTACCACAAGCCCATCCTCCGAAATTAAGGTGCCACCAGCCTCCTGTGTCCAAAGATTGGCATATGTTTCTATTTAATTTAACCTTTTTTATCCAGAATGTCCCATTGAGGTCAGAGGACCTCTTTTACAAGGGAAACCTGGTCAGCTCAATAAAAAACACTATTTCTTTCTTTCCTCAGTGATCATCCTGTGCGTGTGGGAGTCCATTTTGATTCTGGTGCTTAGTTGTCTCAGGAGGAGACTCTCTGTTGCTGTTGCTCTCATGGAGGAGTCCAGCAGGTCGGACATTGCCTCAGATTTGATTTATTGTATTTATTAGTGTTTTATCCTGTATGAAATGATGTGTAATGTGTGTGTTCTGTTGGCAGGGTGGTGGGTTACCTGATGTCCACCCTGCTTTACCCTCTGTTTACCTTTGTTCTGCTGGTGGTGTGTGTGGCCTACTGGGGAATGACCTCCCTGTATCCTTTGGCCCATCATACATGGGGTTTCCATTTCCAATGCTTTCTAATGCATAAGCTAACTGGTTATTTTCACTGCTTATTTTGTCATGTGTGTTTTAGCCAGGGGTTGGAACAGAACAGAAAACGAGAAAAGAACAACATTTTTTAGAGGAACAGAGAGAGAATCGGGAACGAAAGTGATCTATACTGTTCTGGAACAGAACTGTTATTTTAAAAGCATGGGAACCGGTTAATAACATTCTTTTAGGTTCCAGGCATTTTTTTACAGTCCCACAAAAAAACGCAACAAAGCGCCTATGCAAAGAGTCTCTGTCACTCAGAAACGTATTCCAGTGTCTGCCTGCCAACTGAAAATCTTTATCAGTGTGTGTGTGTAGGCTACCTCCCCCTCCCAAGTATAGTTTACTGTAGCCCCTCCCTCCCGAAGTATAGTCTACTGTAACCCCTCCCCCTCCAAAGTATAGTCCACCGTAGCCCCTCCCCCTCCAAAGTATAGTCTGCTGTAGCCCCTCCCCTCCGAAGTATAGTCTGCTGTAGCCCCTCCCCCTCCAAAGTATAGTCTGCTGTAGCCCCTCCCCCTCTGAAGTATAATCTACTGTAGCCCCTCCCTCTCCGAAGTATAATCTACTGTAGCCCCTCCCCCTCCGAAGTATAATCTACTGTAGCCCCTCTGAAGTATAGTCTAATGTAGCCCCTTCCCCCTCCGAAGTATAGTCTACTGTGCCCCCCCCTCCGAAGTATAGTCTACTGTAACCCCTCCCCATCCGGAGTATAGTCTACTGTAGCCCCTCCCCTCCAAAGTATAGTCTACTGTAGCCCCTCCCCTCCGAAGTATAGTCTACTGTAGCCCCTCCCCCTCCGAAGTATAGTCTACTGTAGCCCCGACCCCTCCAAAATATAGTCTGCTGTAGCCCCTCCCCTTCAAAGTATAGTCTACTGTAGCCCCTCCCCTTCAAAGTATAGTCTACTGTAGCCCCTCCCCCTTCAAAGTATAGTCTACTGTAGCCTTCTGACGTTACAAGCGTGATTCAGAAATTGGGGAGAGAGGCTTTTTAGTACAGAAGAATGGATTAATCTTTTCAGATACTATTGTTAACACATTTCACATTGGATTCATTTTAATTATTGTGCTGCTCTGCACACACAAGCTTGTGGTCCATCGTTAAGCCAACTCTCAAGTTCAAAGACATTCAAAGTTCCTTCATAGGAGCCGCTCCTCCGTAGGTATAATTCTGTGGCCCTAATTCAGATGATGCATGTCATAACAGCAAGATGCCCAGTGCTTCAAGCCAAGACTCCTCCTCCACCCTCTCTCGCTCTCCCCCCACCCGCAAAATTTCAGTCACATCTCACGCCCTACACTTGTCTGTCCAATGCATGTAAATAGCTTGCCCACTCCATAGCAAGCTGCTCTATCCACACTGATTGGTGAAGTCATGTAAATAGCTTGCCTTCTCCATAGCAAGCTGCTCTATCCACACTGATTGGTGAAGTCATGTAAATAGCTTGCCTTCTCCATAACAAGCTGCTCTATCCACACTGATTGGTGAAGTCATGTAAATAGCTTGCCTTCTCCATAACAAGCTGCTCTATCCACACTGATTGGTGAAGTCATGTAAATAGCTTGCCTTCTCCATCCACACTGATGAAGTCATGTAAAAGCTGCTCTATCCACACTGATTGGTGAAGTCATGTAAATAGCTTGCCTTCTCCATAACAAGCTGCTCTATCCACACTGATTGGTGAAGTCATGTAAATAGCTTGCCTTCTCCATAACAAGCTGCTCTATCCACACTGATTGGTGAAGTCATGTAAATAGCTTGCCTTCTCCATAACAAGCTGCTCTATCCACACTGATTGGTGAAGTCATGTAAATAGCTTGCCTTCTCCATAGCAAGCTGCTCTATCCACACTGATTGGTGAAGTCATGTAAATAGCTTGCCCACTCCATAGCAAGCTGCTCTATCCACACTGATTGGTGAAGTCATGTAAATAGCTTGCCTTCTCCATAGCAAGCTGCTCTATCCACACTGATTGGTGAAGTCATGTAAATAGCTTGCCTTCTCCATAGCAAGCTGCTCTATCCACACTGATTGGTGAAGTCATGTAAATAGCTTGCCTTCTCCATAACAAGATGCTCTATCCACACTGATTGGTGAAGTCATGTAAATAGCTTGCCTTCTCCATAACAAGCTGCTCTATCCACACTGATTGGTGAAGTCATGTAAATAGCTTGCCTTCTCCATAACAAGCTGCTCTATCCACACTGATTGGTGAAGTCATGTAAATAGCTTGCCTTCTCCATAACAAGCTGCTCTATCCACACTGATTGGTGAAGTCATGTAAATAGCTTGCCTTCTCCATAACAAGCTGCTCTATCCACACTGATTGGTGAAGTCATGTAAATAGCTTGCCCACTCCATAACAAGCTGCTCTATCCACACTGATTGGTGAAGTCATGTAAATAGCTTGCCTTCTCCATAGCAAGCTGCTCTATCCACACTGATTGGTGAAGTCATGTAAATAGCTTGCCTTCTCCATAACAAGCTGCTCTATCCACACTGATTGGTGAAGTCATGTAAATAGCTTGCCTTCTCCATAGCAAGCTGCTCTATCCACACTGATTGGTGAAGTCATGTAAATAGCTTGCCTTCTCCATAGCAAGCTGCTCTATCCACACTGATTGGTGAAGTCATGTAAATAGCTTGCCTTCTCCATAACAAGCTGCTCTATCCACACTGATTGGTGAAGTCATGTAAATAGCTTGCCTTCTCCATAACAAGCTGCTCTATCCACACTGATTGGTGAAGTCATGTAAATAGCTTGCCTTCTCCATAACAAGCTGCTCTATCCACACTGATTGGTGAAGTCATGTAAATAGCTTGCCTTCTCCATAACAAGCTGCTCTATCCACACTGATTGGTGAAGTCATTGTAAATAGCTTGCCTTCTCCATAACAAGCTGCTCTATCCACACTGATTGGTGAAGTCATGTAAATAGCTTGCCTTCTCCATAACAAGCTGCTCTATCCACACTGATTGGTGAAGTCATGTAAATAGCTTGCCCACTCCATAACAAGCTGCTCTATCCACACTGATTGGTGAAGTCATGTAAATAGCTTGCCCACTCCATAGCAAGCTGCTCTATCCACACTGATTGGTGAAGTCATGTAAATAGCTTGCCTTCTCCATAACAAGCTGCTCTATCCACACTGATTGGTGAAGTCATGTAAATAGCTTGCCTTCTCCATAACAAGCTGCTCTATCCACACTGATTGGTGAAGTCATGTAAATAGCTTGCCTTCTCCATAACAAGCTGCTCTATCCACACTGATTGGTGAAGTCATGTAAATAGCTTGCCTTCTCCATAACAAGCTGCTCTATCCACACTGATTGGTAAAGTCATGTAAATAGCTTGCCTTCTCCATAGCAAGCTGCTCTATCCACACTGATTGGTGAAGTCATGTAAATAGCTTGCCTTCTCCATAGCAAGCTGCTCTATCCACACTGATTGGTGAAGTCATGTAAATAGCTTGCCTTCTCCATAACAAGCTGCTCTATCCACACTGATTGGTGAAGTCATGTAAATAGCTTGCCCACTCCATAGCAAGCTGCTCTATCCACACTGATTGGTGAAGTCATGTAAATAGCTTGCCTTCTCCATAACAAGCTGCTCTATCCACACTG